>NC_142847.1:28186818-28489848 GCF_061612785.1 Hesperophylax consimilis
GTGTTATCCTATTTTGTAAATTGGACGTAAGACCGTTAATAAATAAATAATAATAAATTACAGACGGAATGAGAGTTATAGAAAGAAAATAAGACAAGTAGAAAATAAGAAAAAGTTCAAGATATCTAGACAAAATAAGATGATACTACGAAAGGGAGCTTTAGAACGACCATGGCGAGTTGTAAAAGCCATTGAAACAAACACGCCGAGATATAAACTAAAAATAAAATTTGGCATTTGCCAGCCATAAAACGAAAAAAAAAACTGAAAAGGCTTTGGCCACAAATAACTTCACAGTCATAGTCTGTTGGTAAGTGCTTTTGGGGAGGGGAACTTCGGAACGGACACTTCTATTTGCGGGGTTAATAATAATTTATCAACTAACCCCCTATTTGCAATATTCATATTTTTATTATGCAGTGGGTAGAAGCGACAGTCTAGGTGTCTGGTGAAATTGGATATGCAAAACTCTCGCCCGCCAAAACGTGGCAATGTTAATCCTAATAAAAGTTACCCCTTTGGTAAGTCCAGATGTCAAAATCGACCAACACGTAGAAAAAGTGGAAAATTTTAAAGCTCAAATTTTAGCTCGTAATGGAATCTTTTGACACTTTTGATAATTCGGCAGTTTTTAGAAGTCTTTTTACGATTTTAGCAAAGTCGAAAAATACATATGCTTCTCTCGTGAGGTCTAGGGGCGATCGAGTTGTCACAAGAGTAATGTGTGGAGGGCGTTTAGAGTATAGGGCAAAAGTAAATCTGGGAGGGTCACACAATGTAAATTCTCTAGCAAAGATTACTGTAATACGTCGAGGGGGAGGATTCCAAGGAACGGACATTTTAATGGTCTTAAAAGTTTTACTTTACTTATTTTAAAGTCGAGTTCAGAGGCTGGGATTATGAATGGGGATGAAATGATGAATACAAGACGATGAGGTAGAAGACCTTTATGAAAAAACTAGAGAAATTATCATGAAATTTACGAAAAAACTAAAAATTGGAATTAATTTAAGGGTGGACTGATTGTCTCACTATAACGTCAAGTGTCGCGAGACATTACTATTAAAAAAAGATATGTTGTTAATTGACTTCCAAAGCCTCACTGATAGAGATAGCACAATACGAAAGACTTTAAATTAATCGAAGAACAAATCATGACGATCATTAACATTTTATCGAAATTTCAATCAAAACTACACGAACCTATCAATAAATTACGAATGTTAACGCGCACGCGTGCAGGTACCCAGCGATGAAAAAAATCAAACCCCAGAGAAGAGAGATAAAGTCCCACCGCTAAGAGTTCCGTTGTAACCACTGTTTCTGTCATATGCGTCGTTTATGAGAACGAGGGAGAGGTAAGGACGGAACTATGAGCGGTAGGTAGGGTGGATACGAAACGTGTTTGGAGGGACTCCCCTTTGGAATTTTGGAATACGGAAATACAAAATAGACGTGGCCCCCCGTTTTACATGCGGCCAGGAGGGTTGGTAGAGAACATAGAAACAGGAGTGCATACACTTGGAGAGGTATTGGAGACAGGGGTGGATTGATGTATTCACTGGACCGTGGGGCAGGTTGACCGGTGTCAGGTGCAAGGTAAACCGGATGGATAGTTCAAAGGTTCAGAAAGGAGACGTGTTAGTTAGTATTCTCTCCCTACCGAAAACTTAGATACAAAGACATAGTTGTATTGGTTATTGGTATGAACGTTACTTTCGAAAACAGTGATAATAACCGCAAATTGCATTATAGTGATTGTAATTCTGCCCCATTAAAAAAAGAGTTGTTGCGGAACGTAGAAATATTCACTATTATATTTTCTTACAAAATTTAACAGCAGTCACCTTATGGTGTTCAGAAATTTTACAAGGACTGCTAAAATTAGTGGGCTGCTAAAAACTCAGAAGGTCTAAGATCTACGTACTGTTTTTATTTTAATCAAAATTGCAAAATCGTTCACATTTCTTCGTCTGCTTGAAAATCAATAATACTAATGATAGCTTTGTGTAAATAGTGTCAAATTGACAAAACTATAATTGAAAAAAAGCGTTCAGTGTGAATGACCAGAGATGTGCAAAATGGGTACCCAAAACCATTTGAAATGCAAAATGGAAATGGGTCAAAACTTTTCCATTTGAAAATGCAAAATGGTTTTTAGAAAAGCATTTCAAATGCAAAATGCAAAATACCTATTTTCAAAATGCATTGAAAATGCAAAATGGTTTCTCAGGTTTAAAATAATTATTGAATTTTTAAACAACTTTGTCATTTAATAATGGACATCAATGTAGAACAACTTGTGGAATAACAAATCATACATACTGATATGTCCTGTGTAAAAAACAATTGAATTTGAGTGGAATATAATAGAATCTATTATTAACTAAATATTGTCATTTTTAATGATTTTTTCTTAGGGCCATCATCATTTGTGTAGTAACTCTCTAGTGAGGGAACATCCACCAGTGAACAATAAAGAAATACAGGACAGTGAGACAATCAGACAATATAAAATGTTGTTTTCTAGTGCGCACCCATTATTTGACCGTAGATTGTCACAAAAAACTCCAAGCAGGCGCACTAGAAAACCCACAGATAATATAATACAACTTTGAGAAAACCAATATATATTCTATATTATGTAGGTATTATGTAGCCTTAGCCATTATTAGATTTTAGAAGAACGAGCTTCTCAAAAACATCATCACTCATCTTTCTTCTATAAGGTCTCATGAGTATACCTCCATTTGAAAAGAGACATTCAACTGGTGCTGAACTCGGAAGACAAGTATTGCATTTGATGAACATGTGCCTAACAGTAGAGCAAAAAATTTGCTCGATACTAATATTGGCAACGTAAAAAAATAGAAACTGCTAAAATTCTAAAAATTAATATTACAGCATCATGGCCCAGTGTTCACTATTTGAATCTGTATTTTTTTTAATGGTTTCACTTAATTGCCAGGGCTCCCACCAAGTAACAACTTGACAGACGTAAATTATCTCTCATAGGTTGAGGACCGATTGATATACGGGGCCTATGATAAAAAGATGAGTGGAGATAACAGGAAGAATGTTGCAAAAAAGCATTTAAAATGGAAAATGCATTGAGAAAAGCATTTAAAATGCAAAATGGTTTTTAGAAAAGCATTTAAAATGCAAAATGGAAAATACCCATTTTGCATTTTGCATTTCCATTTGAAATGGATTTATTTGAAATAAAGCACATCTCTGTGAATGACCGACTTCAGCCACAAAAAGACTCAGTGCCAAACATTTCACCTTCTTGCGAATAGAGCTTTAAATTTGCATTCACATCAAAATGCTCCCCTCACTTGAAGCTCCCCGGGGTTTAATTGTCTATACACAGATCATTAAAATAATTTGCCTAGGAAAATTCGGTTACCTATATTTGTCATATATAAATTTAGATAATGTAAAATACAATAAATTCACCCATCTTTCCGGTATAAAAACAAAAGGGTAAAGAATGGAATAATATTATCCTTTACAAAATATTTTTGTAGGGTGGGTATTGAAAACTGCATTGGCTTGGGGATTTTCCACCCGTAATAAGCCAGTATTTACGTTGTTGGTAGGTAATAACAGGAAATATGAGAAAATGTTTTCAAATTTTAAATCAGGGGTAGAATACAGGAGGGTTATTTTATGGATAGGGAAATACTTAAAAGTTTCGATACACGAAAAAGCTAAAATTTCACAAATCAGAATCAGGACTGGTATTTGGTCCTGCCTCTGGGTGTTGAGAAAAAGGAAGAGGTAAAAGCTAAGCTATCAGCGGTATGTCCTTAAAGTAGGTTGTGTTAATGGGAATATGAAGTCGAATAAACGTTGAAAATTGTACGTAATCTCTTAGTGCGGGTTTATTTATTCGATTTTTTATTTTTATTATAGAAACTATTTAAACATTGTACATAAAAAATATGATTGTCAATCATAATTTAAAGAACTTAAGTTTCCGAATTTTAAAATGAAACTATATCCGAAAAGGAGTTCGCAAGTAGGAGTTTGTGCACTTTTTTGTAGGCCTGATACTTTATTTTTTCTAGGCTTATAAAAAGACTAATTTAAAAAAACTTCGATCATAGCAAAGAGCAGGATGTTTTCTACTCGCAGTATTTAATTAAATCATCTAAAATGTTTGTAAGCGATCAAATTATCAAACTAAAAACACACGATCGTTCATTACTTCGCATTGCAACGCTTTATATACAAAAACTTTAAGTGTTTTGGCACTTGGTGGTCATAATGAAGCGCTGAGTTTGATTACTGCGTCAAGGACAACAGTGTGACCCTAAATGAAAAGGAGTAAACAGGAGTAAAGGCCGAGTTAAGGTTGCCGGTAGGTCTACAGCACTCCCCCGGTTCCTTTGTAAAGGTGCGTTCCCTTCGTCAGGCCCGAGGGTTCTCAGGGGAACTCTATGGTGAAATTCGTTAGCGGGGGAGGCACGACTGGCCCCCTAAAATGCCACATTAGGGACAGAACCGGACTAGGAAAAGGTGTTGTGATATGTATTTTATGCGAATATAAAATGATTTTATTGTGAGTCCATGCAGGTTTTTAAATCTGTGAACTTTGAACTCTGAACCAATCGGCGCCTGGCGCGAGGCAAATTTTGGCGCCCCTTGTCAAAACCAGTAGGATAACCAGTAGATAATCACTGTAATCAATAATATTAGGATGATTTGAATTTTTGTATAGCACCGTTTTTATGAAAAATAATCTCAAGGGCAATGTGTTGGGACTGTTCGGTATTTATTATCAGCGCCTTGACGCCTTGACAATTCGGCGCCCGGAGCGGACTGTTCCAATTGCGCCCGCATAGGGCCGGCCTGACTCTGGGCACAGAGGCAAAGAGAGAAAGAAAATGTTAATATTTTGAAATTTTCAAAGAAAATAACTTAAAATTACAATTTCACAGAAATTCATTCATTTTAAATTATTGCGAACGATAATTTATTGTGGCACATTAAGCAAGTACTAAACCTGTGCAGATTCAAAAGATTTCATTCGAGATTTTCTTATTAACATTTAGTATTAAGTCTGTGGTCTGCCGCTATGTTTTGCTGTCTGCCGCCGACCTCGGAAAATGTAAGATAATATTAAACTGGGAAACGGGGGTGCGAGCGGCCCTGAGTAATTTGCGAGCAAGTGCAGGAGGAGGCAGAGGGTTATCATGTCGGGGGCAACCAGACTGGAGGGGAGAACACTATATATATATAGTCATAGCGTATGGCAGATTGGGGAGACGGGGGACTGGGCGTAACCTTGAAACGAACTGCGATATTTCAGACGTCATTTATTTGTCTGCATGCGGAGGATCAAAAACATACGCTGCTGTGTATAATGCTGTATTTATTTTGTTAGAAAATATGCGGTTGGGTTTTGCGCGTTCACTGTTATATTATCAGACGGTAAAGCTTAAAATGTTACGGATTTAAATTACTGACAAGTGTTAATGACACGAGTAGGGTTCATAGAAAATAAACTTAATACTGTAGACAACACCATAATGTTATGCATTATTCCATTATTTAAAACACGACGATAAACATAATTAAAAAATAAAACTGTATCTTATGTGAATTACAAAAATTTAAAAAAAAACATTTTACTCTTTCGTGCGATATTTTATTATTGGTGTAAATTGTGCTAATATGTATTTGAGTTTCATTATTTCATGTTGTGTAAATGTTTTCTTTCTCTCTTATTATCAAATATCATACAGCAACAAGCCGATTAAAATCACAAACAAATTAACGTCTTATAAAAGTTGTCAAAAAACTATGAACTTTCCTATGAAAAAACTATGAAGTGTTCCGATATCGTGATAATATATATATTTTTTTTTTTTTAAAGAAAGACAAACATTCCCAGGTTACGAATAACCCAACAATGTTTGAAAATCTCCTACTACCACCACAGAAAGCCGAAAATGTTGCTTGTGTTGTGATGGAGGACTTAGCCAGCCGAGGAATCGAACACGCGACGCTCGGGTGAGACCCAAGCGCTATGCCCACTCAACCACTGACCGGTCGAATATATCGAATATGTTCGTATTTTTACTAAAAGTTTATTAGGAAACCTTATATTCATTCGTTAAGGGCCTGCAGATCCGTTTATAAGCGGAATACGAATAATTTGAACTGATTCTTAATAAATTAGCAATATTTTATAGCAGTAAGTTTTCTCCGTGTACACGAGCAAAAAATCAAACCGAACTTAACCTAATTCAAAGTTCAAAGTAACAATAATATAGCAATAAAATAACGCTAATTTTGAAACATTATTGGCATTGATATTAGTAACTTTCTTATCTTTTTCCACATAGGTTCTTTGTAATAGATCACGTGCGTACATAAATACGACCTAACGAATTTTGTTTTAACGTAAAAACACACAAAAACAATCAGAACATGGCAAGTGTTTCTCGTTTCTTTTGGTAGATTTTTTATAACATGAAATAGTGACAAATTATGTTTAGGTAATGTTACTTTACATTCAAATTGTTTTCCCACACTAAACCAGATGCGATATCTCCATTGGTTACACATTGAATCGTGTAATTAATCGTGTAGGCATTAACATGAGATACTGATCTAGATTAGTACTCCTTGATAGTGTTTACCTATTTATCATGCGGATATGCAGATTATAATCCAGCAATAATTAGAATATGAATAACAAAACTGTGGCAACATTATTAATAACGATTCCTGTCTGCCTGGATGCCTGTCAGCATAATCAGTAATGTGTAGATTTTTGATTACGAGAGATATATAAATTCTTGGCTGCAGCATTTACAATTGTACACGTTTCTTTGCACACATAGTTACACCACAATTCGGCATATAAATCGAATCAGGTGCAGGTACTGAGAAGAGAGGGGGGTTTTAACGGAGGGGTTGATGTAGTGCGCAATATTGGATTTTCATCAAATTAGATGAAAGATTTTGTTGGCTTTCTGTAGAGTATTTTCCATTTTATATAAGATATCTATTTAAATAATTGGTTCTTTACAGACATAGAAGGTCATTTTTGGTGTTAGGTTTACAATCAACTACTTTTAATAACTGGCATTCATCTTTTTGACAGTTGAGTGGAGAGTACAAAGCTCCAAAAGCTCGATAGGAAATGAATGAAAGAAAGACGTTGCCAACTGAAAATAGTTGCGTTAACACCAGAAAAGAAAGGATGAAAGTAGATTGAATGCTGTTGAAATGAGATCCCTGAGGCGTATGTGTGGTAAAACCATGTTTGATCGTGTGAGGAATGTGGAGATCCGCAAAGAGTGAAAGGCTGATGTAAGCGTAATGAGTAAGATTAAGAAAGGGACGCTTAGATTTTTTGGGCATGTAGAGCGAATGAGCGAAGATAGGAGTGTAAAGAGGATATATGATGCAAATGCGAATGGTAGCAGAAGTCGGGGACGCTCGAGGAAGACATAGCACGATCAAGTAAATCAGATACTCGAGTCGGGCCATGTCAAGAGTTAGAATAATAGAAGAGTATGTATGAGACGATGTATGAATGTGAATGAGGCAAGAAGTGTATGCCAAGACCGAGTTGTTTGCCAGTCCGTCCTCTCTGCCTACCCCTGCGGGGAAACGGCGTGATGGTTAGTTAGTTAACACCAGAAAAATCTGAATAAATTTCATGAAGCCAAAGCATTCTGATGTTCGAGAATTTTTAGTAAGACATACACACGGATTTTCTTTTTCATAATGATGCTACACTTATACCATAATAGATACTACTACAGATGTGAAAGGTTAAACAAATGCGAACTAAAGTTAATACAAATGTTAGACATACTGGAAGTTGTTGAAGCATTCAAACAGCTCATTCCTGTAACGATGTTTTCTTAAAATTCTAATCTAAGCTTTCAACCCTCACATAAGGGGCTAGAAAAAAACAAGAAAGGATGATCGGGGGAGTGAAGGGGGAAGTTTTACAGTCCGGATAGGAAAGTTCAAGGGCAAGGTAGGTACTTGACTGGGGCCCTGGGGAACGCCGCGCCGCGCTGCCGAATGAATGTAATTCAAGGAGCGAACCGTACCTATACCTATGCGGCAAGCCCTTGAGAAAAGGGAGTTTTACTGAGCTAATAAGCGCATGCCTCATTTGGGAGGAATTATAATTGGAGTGGAGAGTTTTACATTTAGTTAGGGTTGTTTTTTTCGTAAATAAATTGGTTTATTTGAAAGGGAAAATAATGTAATAAATTCAGTTATGAACATCTTACACTGTCGGAGGATTTTTTTTATTATTTATTTCACACAGGCGCACCTATGCGTAATTCAATGTTGATTTAATAAAATTTGGCTGATTTATAATTGTTAGATTATTTTCAGGGTATCTAATACTCTAAGTGAAACAGCAGAATTGCATTATTTGGCTGAAGCGAAATTATGATACCAACAAAGAGATGAGAATTGCCATATGTCCTAAACAAGTTGTGTGAACACACACAAGAAATGTGACAAACGGACTAGAAGAAATCAAAGCATTCACTTGAGACACAAGTGTGTCCCGCCGGCCGTGATATCCTCAACTTGCAATTGCATCAAGTCAATAATGTCAACGGATAGCAGAAAATTTAATTGTCAATCATACATCACCCAATAAACCATTTCAGTGAAAATGTTGGCAAAATTTTGGTATTAAATTCAACATTAAAGTGATTAGTTAAAAATTTGGGTAGGGCACATGCCCGAGTGCCCTTACTGAATAACCTCGCCTGACTATAATAAGAACGAGACATACATACATTTTCATTAGCGTACACAATTTTTGATAAATCAAAGCAGAAAATTGTTGGAATGAATCGTTCAGATTATACAGATATTTATTTAAAAATTTGGAAAGGTTTAATAAATAGTTATTATTGAAAGAAAGTCGAACACATACCTGATCTGGAATTTGCTTCCGGGATCCTTCTCTTCACTTTCGCAGGTGACATTTCCAAAGGAGTCCACGGCCAGATACTTGTCCAGGTGGGAGCGAAGGTAAATCACACCTGGAAATAACAATAATCATCAGTCAAACATTGATGCAAAAATTATAAATGAGAAGCAACGGTAGAACCCTTTTTAAGAGCTGAACACTTATTTCCTAAATTATAAAAATATGAAATTTTCTAAAAATATGTACTTTTCTAATTTTGATATTTAGTGTATTTTTCAGTTTTTGAAAGTTTGTCCTCCAAATCTGAATCTTAGCATGTGTTGTAAATACGACGTTTGACCTAAATACAAATGATTCAAAGGCGCGTCTTCTGCGGCCAAATGTTTTCAAAATATCCTACCAAAATAAAAAACTTTGGGGCAGGGCTGAACTCCTTTGTTTTCCGTGGCCGATGGAAAACATACAAAGTTGGGGCCCCGACCCAAAAACATTTTGTCGCTGGAGACCCGACTTACGTAAACCGGTATTTTTGGGCAATTTATTTTAAGTAAACTAGTTTTAAGTAATTTTTAAAATGCCTGTCTACAAAACGATTCTTTTACTTGTAAAAATCCACCTTTTTGATTATCCTTGAAGTACACTTCTGTAAGCTCAGTTTTTTACAACATGAATGTTTTTTCCTCTTCATAACACATCTCTAAAAACAATAAATTCCTTTTTGTGTGCAAATTAATGATGAAAAGTTCTCACAGGAATGTACCTACCCTAAATACTTAAGATCATAGACAGATTGTTTGCAATTCTTCTCTATTGATAGATACCAATAGTCAACGCACAATCTTGCGACTGTATCACTCCTTATTAACGTTACTTATCTGTAGTTTTAACGTGTACACAAAACAAGCATTAAAAGAATGTTCATGAGGGCGTCCGTGTTCGTCCAACAATTGCAAAAAGTTGCAAATATAACTGCAAACGAGTTTCAAGTAGGCACTGTCAATTATTTGATATTTTGATTGATGGGTACTGATGAACAAAATTAATTATTCGTATTTCAAATTTATTTATTAACCGTTGACCAGCTTTCAAATACAGAAGACAGGTTGAAGTACATCAATAATTTCAAACGAGAAGAGCACAGAATAAAAAATGCCATCCATGGCATATGTTTTTATATTTATAAATGATTGTTTTACTAAGTGAACCTGAACTTTGGAGTCTGTGAATTCTAAGTCGAGAAATTAATCTTGTAGATTCCCAGCCCCTGTGAGAGCATAATGTAATGCTATTTAAAAGTAGCAATTAAAGATATACATAACTCTATCATTTATAAATTTATGTGAAGTCATAATAATATTGTTTTCTTTTATAAGGTTATGTGAAGTCATAATAATATTGTTATCTTTTATGGGGTTATGTGAAGTCATAGTAATATTGTTATCTTTTAAAAGGTTTTTGTAGTCATAGTAATATCGTTATCCTTTTGGAGTACGTAGGTATTCACTTGCTAAACGGATTCCTCGAAGAAAATTTTTTGAAACTGTTTTTCATAATAAAATTTTAGACATTAACATTAAGATTTATAGTTTAGACGAAAACAAGGATAAAAGTAAAAATAATTGCGTTGATCTAAAAAAAATCAGACTTGGAGAACTGTGCGAATTTCAGATTAGCGTCATAACTCAATTTTTGAGTTATTTACTGTTTCAGACATTGGTTTTCGTTTCGTCTCTAATAATTAGGACGAGGGATGCTATTGGTTAATGTTTTCACCCCGCCTTTGGCTTATAAATGTGATCCCGGGAAGGGATGTCAAAGCTGTGATGACCGATAAAAGGTCATGTTTTGTTATAACAAAACATGACCTTTTATTAACTTAACTTTCTATAGAAAGTTAAGTTACCTTCGGTTATCTCTGGCAGGACTCCAGTGACGCTTTGTAAACCGTTGACTCGGAGATTAGCTAACCTAGAAAGGGAAAATACCCCTTTGTAGAACAACATATTATGTTCCGTTGGGAGAAATGATACAGGTGTTACTTGTAACCCATAGAGTCCTAACTGTTATAAATATGTCACACTTTCAAATAGATTGTACCCAAAATAAAGACTAATTGTGTTCACCGTTAAAATTGTGCATTTATTTAATAATCCCGTTACAGTGCCGTAAATGAATACATATATACAAAATTAAACTACTATTATGTTAGTGGTTATCCATATTTTTCTTTCTCCTTGAAAAGTTATGTGATCATAATTTCCTTAGGCAATTAAATACAAGACAATGATGTCATGTTAATTATTTTACAACCAAGATTGCAATGGCGGATTGTTACAAAGGACTATCATTCGTATAAATTGCAATACACAATGTCAAACGAAGGTTCGATCTACGCTTTGCGAGTTTGATGGAAAGTAAGTGGGATCGTTTTTAGTTGTATCGGAGTGATTCTCCGATAACATCATACATACATTCGATAACAAACACAAAACATAATCAAATTTCTTTAACAGGTTTCCCTCAGAAAAATCTTCCACTGTATACCGTAGTAACAAAATCTTATCACAAAACACACGAAGAAGTGAAATTATATATTTTAAAATCGGGTACTATTTAACATAATCGTATCGTAGAAAACATCTTTTGTGAATGTTTCTAGATCTACATATATTTCTTATAGGATCCAATTTACCATAAATTTGTAAGAAATTACTGAAACACAAATTTTTCGGTTCTAAAATAAAAATTAACAAATATTTTTTTTTGGTTTCACATCATCGAACCTTCCTTCCCATGTACTGGAGTTAACCGCGCTAACAACTGAGCCATATCCCGCTTGGGTACGACCAATATTCACTTCGAATAATAACTGCCGTAATGTCGTCCGTGATGTAATGCGTGATCGACACCAAAAGTTGATAGAATGCATTGTCATCGATAAAAAATCTATCTGCCGAGTTTCGACTCAATAGGATGTCGAGAAGTGGGTAAATTTCCACTTCCAAGATTTTAATTCATTCATTCACGAAAACGAAACTGAAATTTAAATAAATATATTTAAAAATGAATAGTACGAACGGATTTCCATACATTTTAAATTTTGAGAGTTTCCGGAGACCTAAAATCATTTGAAATCGGCTTGATGAGAGCATTATCCACAGTCTACATAATTTGCGGAAAACCACATTCATTATCCTGTTATAGAAATAAAAAAACCTTTAAATGCTTTCTCAGTACTTAGGAATACAATTATTTAATAATAGTCGCAAATTGATTCCATTACAATGGACTGGCGTTCTATGAGTTCCGAGAAGGCAGCTTATTTATCAATCAAAGTGACGTTAGCACCAATTAGCGTCTCGTCTCATCCCGACAAGCAGCTGACGATGAAGAGATGTTGTTTTTAGAAATATAAGCCCCGGAGATTTAATGCAAATACCGTGCTAATTGTCGAATACAATGGAGAACTGAAGAATGAGAAAATGGTATCTATGTAGAAAAGAATGAAGGAACCATAGTTTAAGGAGAAGGGGGAAATGTTTTAAAATTGTTGAAGAGGAAAACCATAGTTAGTCCGTACAGATAAGATGTTATTACTAAAAGAGATCAATTGGGTATTACATTAATTAAAACATATTTTATGAATTAGAAACGTGTTTGAACCTCTAACATAAATCTACATGTTTTAAGATTTTCAGGGGGGAGGTTTTGCAATCTCTGGAACATAATACTTTAGGTTGGAATGCAGTTCTTATTTTAACTGCATTTCAAAGGAAGTTGCATCGAAGAACTAGCGTTGTAAATGATCCTTTCGGCACTGGTACACAGCCGGAAAACACATCAAACGCGTGACCAAATTTTGTATGTGGTTGACATTTGCAACATGAGTTCTATTGAACAACAGTTCAGCTGTATGACTTGCCGACTTTAGAGTTTCCTCATATTTACAAATACTAAAGGCTTACCCCTTCACCTCATTAAAAAGACCCTCTGAAAAGCTCTCCCCTAAAGATAACACTGGCCCTGAGGTATCCCCCAGGGCTCCCTGTATGGACCTAATATAAAATAGGTGCTTTAATTTGGCAATGTAAGAATATCTTCAAGATGCTTAACATTTACTGTTAGATCTGTTAAGACATTTACCGAGAATAGAACCAACAATTTATAAAAGCCTTCACTTGTATTATTACAGTCCATAGGAAGCCATCGGGTATTGACACTTCACGCCGTCTTTTCTCGTTACCCGATGCGTAAAATACTCGCTCATCACAAAACACTTCTCGTCCCGTTTTCAGCGATCCCATTATGTTATAATGAGATGGCGTGTCCATAACCGGAGTGTTCAACTGTTCAGTGTTCAGTTGGCTTGTGTGTATTGAGACTCGGCTGCCGCATTAATTGCAGACTAACCACGTACTTATTAAAGGCACGCGTCGGGTCTAAGGTGTCCCATTACCATGTTGATGCAATGCGAACATTTCAATTAATTAATTCAAGTGTGATCCGCAACTGAAAAGCATAGAGCGCAAAATGCGACGGGAAAATTATCTGCGAGACTGATCAAAACTGTATATTTGCCCCGTGAAATTTGCAAAGATACGTATCTCAGTGTTGCAATCTGATGAAGTTATGATGTACACCAGTAATAATCATATGGGTATTTACTTTAAGACAAAGAAACGTATCTTCGTGACTATTAAGAAAAAACTGATTCCGATAGTGGTTTAATCCATCTTCACCTGTACCTGGAAGTACTATATCTTGGACGGTTATCATGAACGCTACCATGAAATGAGTCCCCTGTGAATGCATACAGTATTTTTTTTTAATTACGATGTGTGTAATTAAAGTAATTAATTAAAATATAACGTATCTGCGGCTAAAAAATATTAATATTTTCTGGGAGGCGAATCTTATTCTGTCTTGTAAAAAATTGAAAAAAGTTTATTTGACCATAAAAAGTCGAATTGAAATTCGTAGTTGATGTTATGATTGATTGTATTTATAAATCAAAACGTTTAACAATGGTGATTGACATTATGACGAGAGTAATACAATTGAAACAATAATGAAGGAAATATGCAAAATAACAGCATTTCATTTCTTGGATCAGTTTATAAACATTCGAGTGGCACCAAACATTTAAAACAAGCAAAAAATGATCACATTATTGTATTTTCACAACGGCTTTCGAGATTCAGAAACTAATAATAACTAATATTCATTCAAGTTCAGTTTGTGATGACAAATGCTAAGACTGGTATGAGTTCTGTTTTGGAAGACACCTTGTTCTCAATACAAAATTATCGGAAATGCAAGTGAAATGCAGTTACGGTCGAACTTGGTAACCAAATATGATGAGCAATTATTACCAATATTGATCTTAGTTCAGGCTTATCTTCGTAATATATAGTTGTTTACTGTTATAACCAGGACGATTAACTGATACAACAAAGTAAATCAAAATATGTACATCCTTTCCACGATAATCGATATTCACAGAATATCGATTTTGAAATTCCCTGTAAATTCATGATTAATTTCTAGAGCAGTTTCATCGTGATATCGGTCAAAGATGTATTTCAAAAGATTGTTTTTTTATTTATATATATACGTATATGATATTACAACATGATACCTACATTTAGTGGGTTCCATGTAATCTTGAATCTCTCAGCTGTGCTATGTAGTGATAAAACTTCCGAGAAAAAATATGTGCATATTAGAAAAAAAAACAATAATTTCTATACAAAGAAACCAACCCTAACTTTTTAGAAACAGCGCAAAACAATAAGTATGATGAATAACAAATTATTATAAGCATTATTAGTCGCCTGAAATATCAATACAAATCGAAAATGTCTCCCGAGTAAAAATAAATGCCGCCGACGAGAATTGAACACGCACCTTCTGATGTTCGGTCAGGTGCTCTGGACCACTGAGCTACGTCGGCTTATTTCCAACACGCCAAATAATTCAACATTTACTAGTAGGTACTTCAATCAACAATTAATGCTTATTATATTTTTTTCACCTGTGAACAACTAACTTTATTTTGATAGGAAAGGCTTTGTTAGTGCTGAATTTTCCCGCTAGATGGCGTCGAGACATATTATATCTACATTTGTTGGTGAAATATTTTGACTTGTCAATATTTTTTTTAATGAAAAACTAATGTTTTGTAAGACAAGGTTTTATGCATAGCACAAAGGATAAAACATTATTATAAGCAATAATTGTTGCTAAAATTATTGCTTATAATAGTTTTTTTATCCTTTGTGCTATGTATAAGACCTTGTCTTGTAAACATTAGTTTATCATTAAAAAATAATAATAAGTGTGATGAAGTTTACCATAATGTTTATTCTGCACAACAAAAATATAGCCAGATTGCTGTCTGGATTGCTGGAATTGACCTTGTTGAAGGCTCCTAATTTTACAACTGCAGAGAGACGAATATAAAACTGATAATAAATCTTAATTCTTTTTATAATTGGAACGTTTCCATAATTACCTTGATGCGATGTCAATCAGTTTTAAAACATAAACTTTTTTTTAAATAATCTACTGTTAACGATTCACCTCGCTTACTTTATAGTTTTATTTTTTTATTATTGTGAATTTCTCACTGTAATTTATTGCAATTAGTGATTACTGATTATGATTATGATACGACCCGAGACAGTTCTCGCATTTATGAGCTTACTAAAATAAGATGATGTGCTCTGTTTGTTTCATATTCGAAGAAGTGATTTATTTTATTGCTGGTTAGAGCCATAACACCTAATAAAAGCTGCAAGAAAACTCAGCAATTAGGTGCATTATCTAGCATTTAATATTAAGAAATTATATTAGCAATTAGCATAATATCGCAAATGCTTTATGTTGGAAGATAATACATATTATCGAATCGAAATTATCTGAAAGGCTAAAAATATTTGATCTTCTTTTATTGTATAAAATTGTTCATTCAAGATTTGACTGCCCTGACGCTATTAATTTGTTCTCTTTGCATGTACCTCCGAAGAATACTAGATGGAAAATATTATTTCGCAACAAAAACTTTGTGTTAAATTTCGTAGTCATGTGGAGAATTAATAAACTTGGCAATGAATTAATATATGCAGCTGATATCTTTGATAATTGAGCTGATAATTTTGACACATTTAGAGAGAAATGAATTCAGCGCTTTTAGTAAATGTAAATAACGAGTTTTAATAATCTATGCATATGCTATTCAAAATATATATTTAATATTATTTTTTATTTCAAGGATTATTCAATTATCCTAATAGTACGTTTTACTGTTGTTTTCAATTGAATTTATAATCTTATTGTGAAATCCCGATTGGCGTTAATAAATAAATAAATAGATATCAAAGAATTAACACTATTACATTATTACTATTTGCCAAAGATTTGGCAGAAGTTAGAAGGCGATTAATTCTACGCTAACAGCCTATCGTGCTTCATCTACATTCACACATCCTCTTCTATTATTCCGATTATCGACTAATGAGGTATACAGATATTGACATGCTCAACAATTCTCAAGTATGTATTTGATAGCACCAATAAACTGCACCATGTCTTCTTGTATTGTATTAGGACTTCCGACTCTTCGTTCTCAGCTTATCGCTGAAGTGTGCGACCCATTCTCAAACTTGTTTGTTTACATCGACCATGCGTTATTTGCGGATCCCCTCATCAGTTTTTTTTAAATCACTATGATCCTTAAAAAACTCTACAAAAACATGTATTATTCCCAGCACCAGTATATCTAAGATTAGGCTATGCACGCAGTAGTTGATAGTTTAGTATAAATTATTTATTTCTACAAAATAATACAAAATGCCGGCTTATACTCATTTGTTGGTTTTACAGCGGTATTCGAGGTTTTTTTTTTTATAGATGCGATGCATAGTTCACATTTTTTGAAAATTTTAAGGTCCGTCTACACGCTCAATCTTACTTGCACAAGTAAGCATGCACGAAGACGGCAAAAGGAATACCGCACAAAGGGCTTGCACGAACGTTAAATTGCGCAAAATAAAACGTAATGTAAAAATATAACGGCAAAAATGTAATGAGCAAATGGTTGCAGCAAAGATATTAGAAGAATATCTTTGGGTTGCAGACACTTCAAATTAATGCCTTTTGCACAAACTGTTTGCGCATTCAAATCGCTGCGTGTGGGAGAATCTTTCGGTATTTTTAAGGTATTTATTGTTATTATGTTTCCTATTAATTAAATAAATATTTATTTAAATATTAAGTTCTGTAAGTATTTCAGTACTTTGGTACTTGTCTGTAACCATTGAGGTGTGTATTGTGTATCCGTCCAAATATAATAATAGCGTAATTTATTACTGTCTACATTTCCCAAGAGCAAGACGACCGTAGTTTATGGGAGGTTTCACAGCCCATTTCATGCAATTGCTCATTAAATTACAGCTTGCGGTTTTTACCAATCACGAACTGTCTAATTTTACGCATGCACAAATACGAACCACTCTTCTTAATGCTATTAAAATCCGAGTTTGAAACGAGTTGTCTGTTATCATAAAATCGTAATATCCAAGTGTTAAATATTTTATTTTCACAGATATTACATACAGAAATTTCTGCTTAAATTGTAAGTAACAGAACACACGAATAAAAAGTAACAGAAGAATAACATGGAAATAGTCATGGAGATTTTGGCGGCTGATTACTTGAATAAGTCAAAAATGTCAACTGTCAATGCTGTTCGCCTTATTGACGGGTGCGTTGTGATGGACGATTCCGAATCTCTATAACCCCTCTAGCATTTTAGTCATATAATATAACCGGGCGTCCATCTTTTTTTATATCGTGCGGAATTACGTATTTTTTTGAGGTTAGAAAGGGAAATAATAATTCTTTTCAGTTTGCCTCAAATATTTATACTGGATGCCATCAATAAAATCCTAAAAATAGTCAAAATTAATAATTCACATTTCGGGCCGCTATCGTAACAATCGGTTTAACTTTAAAAATATTTTCTCTTTTTTATTATATAAACAAGAAAAAAATGAAGTTACAGTTTTCTTGAAAATTCCACAAACAAAACGAATATGTTTTCGAAATATCGAATTTTTCTACGATTGGAGCAAAAAATGTGGTTAGCGTTTTTGACAACATTTTTCACGTTTGATATTTAGAAATAGTAATGTTTATTTTATATTCATACATCGGAAAGATAGTTTTATCTTGTTTCCAAAACAGTATTTGTACTTCCTTAAAATTAACGCCCTTTTCACTGTAATCCGAGAGAATTGGAATTGCATTTTAAGGTTAATGAGAATTCCTTACCCGTATGTAGAACCAGAATCGCCTCTCGATAGAATAACCTAAATGCACGGAGGTAAATGAGTAATGCTAATTTATTAAGAAACTCTTGAAATTATTGGTAATCCGGTTAAAAACGGATTGATAAACTAGTAGTAAATTCTTAATATATCGGAACACGTGTTCGTGCACCTGCATTTGCCTTCATAATATATAATGATATGACGAAATGCGAACATATTAGGATAATACATTCGTATTTTACTAACAGTTTATTAGGAAACCTATCAATTCAATCCTGAAAGGCTTGCAACCTGTTTTTAACCGGATTACGAATAATTTGAATACATTCTTAATGAATTAGCAATACTCATTTTTCTCCGTGTAAATTCTTATCGTGTGATGTTATATGTGGACTATAATTTAGACAATTTTCCGTAAAAAATATCCAGTTATTAATGCATAGAAGTCATAGAACACTTCCTGCGACTATCCACGAGTAAGTTATACGTACACATTTATCTGCTTCAGCATAAAAGGATTATTAAAAATATTATGATATGGAGATAATATAAACTGTTTTAACACCGATTCTTCTATGGTGCCAATATCTCGCCTTAATGGGAAGAAGGCTCGGATAACGGAGGAGCCAAATTTTGAAACCAAGAGACAGACGCAGACGTAGCAAAACAACTAACACCCAACGGCAACTCTGGTGAAATTCACCAGTGATCAAAGGGACTGGGTTACTGTCATCCGTGCCTGTAAACATTTCACAGATCTTAGCACTTTTAAAACGCTGTATTTCTCCCATGTTCGCAGTATTTTATAAAATGCATCTCAGTTATGGAACCCAGGCAATGCAGTTCACAAAAACAGAATTCAAAGCGCACAGAATAGATTTTAAAGTAGGTACCTTATATTCCGCTCTTTTCGATCTCATGTTAGCAATGAAGACTCTGCAAAGTTCGTTAACATACAGGCACCAACTCGTCGAAGAAATAAAGCGGATTCAGTAATGTAATTTGAAATCGCAAATAACTTAGTTGATAGTCTAGATCTTCTACAACGCTTATAATTCCATGTTCCAAATCGCAACAGCAGACAATCGCTTACATTTAATCTCCCTCTTTGCAAGACCAGCTCTAAACAGAATTTCTTTATCTATCGATCTTCACATTCATTTTACTCAAATTACTATGACATTGACATCTTTAACTCGACTCTACGGGACTTAAGACTAAAATTCGTTACACAATCGCCCCAAAACTAGACCACTCAATCTACCTTCACATCTACTCCCGTCCTTAGTTTATTTATTCTTAACCTAAATCCCCCCAACCCTTCTCTGAACATATCTTGTAATAAAACAACATCACTTATATAATTTAATAAGAAAGAAGTTTTTATAATTAGCATAGATTCTATTCTAAGAATAGGTTTGCTCTCAACTTTCCAAAAAATAAAGGATTGAGGTGAGAAATGGGAGATAGCACAATGAGTTTTTTTCACTTTGCTGACTGTTTCTGTAGCAAAATAATAACAACTGCCAAAAAGCGTATCAGATTTAAGAACATTCAAGTCCGCTTACTGCTTGAGTCTGCATATTATATTTGTTGTTGTTTTGGGTAACACACTTTAATCCTTGACAAATCTTGCATTCCTCCAGCGGGAGGTATAACAGATCTGCAGATCCAGATACACACATGTTATCATAATATATCAAAAAAGCTACTGGAGACTGAAAGAGCGTGTTAGACCCCCTGCGAGATAAACAAGTAGCATCGCTAACCAACGCGAAGTTAACATTAAAAGGTCAGTTAAATGTTATGCTGTAATTTATTATGTGATGCGAAGACAAATTTATGACAATTTGAGGAAGAAATGCTAACATTAAAACTGAGTATTGTGGGAATTGCTGATGTGACGTTTTGCACATGTGACGTTAATGAGAAGTGACGATGAGACACACTGGACATCGGAGTGTGTCTGCAACGCGACGTCGGAAATTCGTTCCGACACATTGCAAAACATACCTAAGAAAACATTGACTTATGTAGAAATTTCAACGGATGTGCGAAGCTTGAGGAAAAATATTATGAACATAGTAAGAATCATAACGGTAACTGCCGCACAGTAATTCAACAAATCATCAAGATAAAAAAATGCATCAATTTAGTAAAAATTGGTTTGGTTGAAATTAAGGGTGAGTGACGTACCTACACAAGTATTTAAATTGAATTGGTCCTAACCCACTCAAATGCAAACCACTGTATACCAATACCATTATTTTCAGTCCTTTTTACTAACTTTATACCGAAAATGAATGATTTGATTAAATCTTTGATCTAAGATTGAAACAAGAACAATATACTAGATAATAGACCCGTCACTCATCAATTTCAGCTACAACAACATCAATAATGCCATTTTTTGTAATATTAGCCCTCTAGTACACCCACAAGTTACGAGCCGCAACTGCCAGTATAACAGTGATGTCAAGTCACGTAGTATTTGCTAACGAATAAGTAAGAAAAAGAAGCAAATATTCACTCACGAATATGACATTCTCAGCAATGCAGTAGAATGCATTGGAACAACATGCCCTTTCAAACTACATTTGTGACTGCCATGGGCTCACTTTAACCTCTCACCTTTTTCATAAACGCCACATTTAAAAGTAAGAGAGGTTACAACGGAGCTTTCAGTGGCACGAACAAATACCAAAAACTTGTTGGCTGTAAATGTTATTTTTGTGTGAAATTGTATGCTGGATACTCTCAGTATCACTCTCGTCAAACACCACAACACAGAATCCAAACGATCATTGAAATGTCGCCATGTTGGACGACCAGATCTGTTTAAATCAATTTTCTCACAAGATAACCTCAATTTTGAAGATCACATGGTCCTGAGCAGTTGGGATAATTCCACAGCAATCACTTAAAAATAATTGTATTCATACGACTCTAAACTGAAATTGAGCTAAATTCCAGATAAAACAGAAGCAACTAATAAATACGACAAGTCAGCAATAAAAGTACTGAATAATTCAAGACCCCATTCAGTGAGTAGTCAACTCAATTGTCTTACATTGGTTGTTGTATAACACAAAACGATAAGTGCTGACATGTTATAATAATTAAAAGCCATGTAATTGCAGACTGCTACGTGAAATGGGGTTTAGGACTGAGAGATTTATTTACAAGTTCATGTGTGAGTTCAATTATCTCGAAACCTCAGGGTTAAGTTGTTTGGACGTTGACACTTAACATGTGAAATTAAATATCACAGAATAAGAAATACAGGACGTGGTTAGAAACAGGAAATGCCGCAGACATCCATATTACTAGACTTGCCCTGACATGAAATCAGGGTATCATTTCGACGAGCTGGAGACACACCGCGTGACCATATTTTTGGCACCAGGAGAGTTCGAGAATGCTTTGAATAAACTACGACATCAGTCGTACATTGACCACTGAAGAGCGCACATTGAAATAACCAGACCATGCGCAGAAAAGTAAAGTTCGCTTAAGGCCAAGGTTTTCCGAGCAGGATCTGAATGCTCGTTCTTAAACGAATCGCCTGGAATAGCGACGATAAGATGGCGATAAGGTTTAAATTCCTGCTTAACACCATCCGCCTGTTTTGATTTATGTAAGAAAAAAACATGGCCAAAAGGTGCTTTTTATTTTATTTTGTGGATGTTCAGGCATAAAAATTAATTCTTTTTTCGATCATTTTATAAATAACTTAATTTGCTACATTATACAATAAAATCATAACGGAAAATGGGTTCGTAAGTACTAGATTTTGAACTTAAAGGCAGTTTTCATGGGCCTTTACATTATTTTTTTCTGGGCTTATAAAAAGACTTATCTAAAAAATACTCGATTATTTCAAAGGCCAAGATGTATTCTACTCGCAGTATTTAATTAAAGCATCTGAAAAATTTCTAGGCGACCAAATTTTCAAACCAAAAACATATGATTTTGCATTACTACGTATGGCATCGCCTTAATAAAATATAACAATTAGGAAACAAGGCCGAACTTTTGATTGCCGGATTTGGGATATGTAGTTTTTACGCAGCCAGCAACTTACGCGCCATTTTAAAAAGGACTAGTAATTCATGATATTACAATGCGAGTTGTCTGTATACTGTCAGATTCATTTAGTGTTAAATCACCGAAAGTGAAGCGGTCACGCCGCCTCCTCCGCTCAGCGCGAGTAGGTTTGTTCCCTTTTCCCTGATTGACACGTCTATTACCTTGAATGTCTATGGCAAATGCCAACAAAACAACGTGCAAAAAACAGATGCGAGATGGAAATATTGCAGGCAACGAAACAAAGGTAAACAACTGATAAAACCAAACAGTTAATGACAATATTTGTGATTTATTTTACGCCCTTTAGCCAACGTTTCGGTTAGGGTTACAGTGTCCATCATCAGGGCAGATGTGTAATTGAAGTTATTTGTTGAGCGTGCAAACTCGGCCATCCTGACAAATCGGCAATTGCCGAGCACTTAATTGAATCATTTCTTCGAATTTGTTCTTGAACTCCTAGGAAGACCCAAATCGCACCGAGCACGCCTAATTACGGAGGCAATTGAAATACCCAAAACCCCCACTAATATTAATAGAGACGAAGGGGCTAAGCTTAAGTTCTTGGTATGCACTATTTTTGGTATATCGGCTACACCAAAACTAAATGCCGAAAACCACTTTAACCATAATTATCATACTGAAATATCAGCCCTTAGATGAGAGGATATCGCATCTACATACATAAGCACACACTTCACTACAATCTTTAATTACACATCTGCACTGATGATCAGACACTGAAACGCTTTCCGAAACGTTCCCTAAAGAAGGAGGTAGCGCAACACGGCATAATAACCTAAGAATAAATCACGATAACACTTTTGGCCGTGAAAATCTCAAATCATTCATGACAAATTCCAAACAACTTATTTGGGCGACTGTCTGTCTCAACGAATTATCATTGGATTCGATTAAGTACACTCAGAATTGATTATTCATTCCAATGCGAATTCTTCTTCGAAATGTTTCCAAAGGAATTCAATAAGTTATGTTCCAATGAATTTATACCGAATCTTATACTATATTAATATCTAAATACACATTCGATTGAAGATTGAAATATTTCAGTTACTGAAATAATGGTTCGAAATTAGAATCGATATGAATATTATCTTAGTGACTATACAGTTTAGGATTGTTGTAAACGGAAGTGGCGCTCTCTGTTATTTTCAAAATGAACCGTTGAAGTTTTCAAACTGCTAGCCCTTTATCTGCTAGTTCTAAATGAATATCTCGATAGTAACCTGTCACTATACGACAATAGTCAACTCCTATTGGAGAAAGAGGGAGAGGTTACACTGAGGTACGCCTTTACGACGCATATTATAACAAAAAGAGAGGATACAACGAAGCTCTCAGCGGGAGGACCACCTCCGAATAAGCAGAATGCATAAAAATTACAAAATAACACTCACTGTCTCCAGCATTGGACGCTGGTTCCAGGGTCCAGATCTGTTTCTTTTTCAAGCTGGTGCCGTTGGCGTTGATCTTGAAGCCGAAGGTCTCAGCTGTAAGATACTTGTAGCGGGCGTTGATCAAGCCGATGGTCCACCATCCTCGCTGCTGGTTCTGCGTGATGATGTCCCCGGTGGAGGCAGATCCGTTGGTGGGGCCGTCGTGGTGGCCGTTCAAACCGTTCATCGCCATTGTGGATCTGCAAAGAAGAGATCACATAAGAAGATGATAGAAGAAGTCGGGGACGCCCGAGGAAGACATGGCACCATCAAGTGAATCAAATTATAAGTCGGTTCATGTCAAGAATCAGAATAGCGATGTATGAATAAAAATGAAAAAATGAGTGTGTGCCGAGACAGAGTTCATCCTCTCTGCGAAGAACGGCTAGCTAGTCAGTTAGAAATGAAAAAATTACAATGTCTTAAATGTGGATTGAATTTGAAACAGTTGGAGGTATGTTAAAGAAAGAAGTAGGTGTGTATGTAGGTAACCAATGGGGGAAGAAAACGGTTCCACGACAAAACAAAACGGTGACTAAGCAGAACATTGAAAAAAAGAGTACAAAATACATAACCTAAGCTAATTAAGCTAGTCTTTTATCACTTTTATGTTACTCTGTTCTGTTTTATCCAGTTACCTCTTAAAACATGCATGCGTTGATGTAACCAAAGAAGAAGTAGGTAGGTACTCAATGGAGAGGTGATGACAAGATTTAACAAACTCTGTCACTACAAAAATAAATACAGTAATGTGTAATCTCAACATAAAAGTTAACTAACATTAATCTCGAAACCTTCAAGTTTATGTTGAAGTTATCAAAAGAGATGTTATTTAGCACCACCATACTCCGTATCATGTTGTGCTAAGATAACACTTCTATTCTGCCATGTGGTTTGCATAGCAGATCGTAGTGCCGCCCCATGCAGTAGTTGTACGGTACAAACAACTTGCAGCATTCCGGGAGGTATGGACTATCTATCAAATTATGCATAATTCTATACGCTGTTACCTCTAGGGCCCCACTCATTCTCGACTGGAGACAGGTAGCGAGTATCAGAGAGCCAATCTCCATGATGCATAAATTGTGGGTAATAAAATAAGCACGATACAACATGAATAGAAATTGGAAACACTGGTTCCAGACGGTTGGGACCAGTTGGGACTCCTGTGCGATTTCACAAAACAATCACGAAATCAGGCTTTGTTTAATAGAATTTAGAAATGGGACATGGCAAAAACATACTTCCTTTTTATCTAAACAAGTAATTAAAAGTGTATACAGGTTGGACAACTGTATTTAACCAAAGCCTCCTAGATCACAGGAGATCTAGGAGTATTTGATTTAACTACTGAGATTCTCTTTCCAATATTCAATGTACCCACAATAGACAATATATATAAAAAATATTCAATTCTACAAATTTATAAAGAAATACAGTTAAATAACTTACAATTCAATTCATCGGCAAGATATCAAAAAACTATCAAAATCCCAAAACTTAATACAAAGCACACACAAATACCTATCTCTATCTAGGTATAACATATTTTAACATCCTTCCATTATATCTAAAAAATATTGAAGATATTCAGGAATTTAAAATAAAATTAAAAAATTACCTAAAACTACTATAAAAGTCCATATCTTACTATTATTATTATTTCATTCAAATCTTGAAACTGTATTATTGATAAATCTTGCCTATTTCTTACTTATCCCTTTGGTTTTGCAAATATATTATTTACTTACATGATTCCATATAATTGAGCTAGGATTCACTCACCAAACACAAGATCCTCGTCTCTTTAAAAGCTATTATTATTTACCTTTATAACACTGTATAATATGTATAAATTGTTTATTTATTGTAAAAAACATACAAATATTAAATAAATAAAAATAAATAAATAAAAAACTGACTAAATAAATTTGTATGTTAAAAATACACAACTTCCGATATTCTACAATGACATGAGAAAAACGCAATGTACAAACTTTGGCGAAGATGCCCATCTAGCATTTCCTGAAAACCGGCAAATTGTCAACACATTGTTTAATTCCAGCTTTCTAATTTTGTGTGTTCATGAAGTAAGAAAAATTATACATAAAAATCATTGAACGAGATGCGAGATGCGTTAATTAATAATAATGCGAGATGCGTTGGTGTAGATGAAATCAAGTTCACAGTCAAACGGATGAATAACATATAGAAATTTCATAACTGTGTGAAAATGACGCAATAATACAATCATTTTTAAACACATTATTTTCTGATGGGTCTCAGAATACAATGGATACGAATTATGAGAAAGCAGGTCGGGATCTTGTGATTCGCAGAAGTTAAGTATTGAGTTAGTGGGAGATTATTGATGTTTATTTCAATTCACTATACTTCCTCTACACAAGTTTATTAGCAATTGATGTGCATTGATTATACTTCAAACCACAATATAAAATAATAATTACACGCGATTAAAACCGATGTTTTAACGGTGTTAAGCGAGATTAATTGTTGATTAGTTTATTATAAAGACGCAAGTCTTAAATCACTAGAAATAAATAACATCTGCAAAATATATGCAGTCGTCCAATAGGATATGCATTTAAATCTAACATTTACAAATGCAGAAACAGTTACATAAATCAGTTGAGTTTAATTAACGGTTTGACGTCGGTGATTATAATAATTATTGATTAAAGCGATTAATGAGTCTTCTGCATGGCATGGAAATCTGACACTAAACCGAGCATTGACACGCAAGATGGAGAAGCCCTTTAAAAGTGAATATGTAGATATCCTTAAACTATCCTGGACAGAAAGGGTAAATAAACATACATTTTGTGTATTCGATCAAAAAAGAATAATACTCCATGCCTCGGTTACATCACGAGGAGTGACAAATATTATACGATCATCCATTGTTAATTCAGGGAAGTATTGTTAAAATACATACGTATCACATTACTAAATATGACTTTGAAACCTAAGTAACTGGTAGGAGTGCCTTTTCTAGGTTGAATCCCATATAATGGAGATATCCTCGACGAAAGCCCACCTCCAATATGACAAGACTTAGAAGAAGAATCAACGAAAAGAATAGTACCTAACAGTTCATTGGTAACTATCGGCAGCTGTGCAATCTGTATAAACTCTGTGTAACCACTAACCAGGGGATAGGCGCATTGACAAGGCTTAAACCAGTTTGCCGTAAACTCGTAGCTCGCGGAACAGAGAATGACCTCAATATAGGTTCAAGGTAATATGCAGTTTCCATCCATTGATTCGGAAGTAAACGTACCTTTGCTCGAATAGAAATTATTCCCTTTTACATAGAGAGAAAGAACTGGTGGTTTTGTTTGTAAATTTTATTCCAAGGTTTATACAATGCTTTGTGGTACAATAGTGGGTCAAACACATATTTATCAAATGCAATGTTTGATTGTGTCAAAATGTAACGGATGTTGTGGTTTGGCAAGTGGATTTTAAAGTTATTTTTAAGTGCAGTGAATCGCAATAAAATTATATTGTATTTTTGCGAAGATTCAGCACACACAAAAAAGCAAAGCTATAAAAATATTTTTTTTATGTATTAAATAATTTCAAACGCAATGAATGGGTTGAACGAATTGATGGCAGACTTTTCAACAGAGTTAGAAAACCGTAAACCAGAACTAATCCTAATTAATTGAGATCAAAAACTTAAATGTCAAGAGCATATGAGCGAATATCTAAATGCAACAGACGAGAAAGCGTAGATCTAAATCACGGTGAACAATGAACGCAATATGGCAGTCGGGGAACCACGACGCGAGACGAGGCCGTTGTTTAGCTCTCCGATAAAAACCGTCTCATTTTAATTATTAACAGCAATTGCTGCTAGATGAACGACGATCTACAGATCTTTAGAAATCTTAATTGACTCGCGAGGAATCACCACATGGCACGTCAAAACTATCGGGAGTTTTGCAAAGCGGAATACCGCAAGGTCAAGCTAGTGAACCACTTCTACGGATCGGACTTCTTTTTTATGAAGCCGGCTAGACATTTTGTTCATTGGAAAAGTATTCTATAGCGAAAAAGCTTATATGCAACTATTGGTGATGGAATTCTCTATCAAATATGGTACGTGCTACTCAAGGAAATAACTTCCAAACCGTAAACCTATAAAACAACTTTTCAATAGCGCAATATTCTTTTGCTTTTACTTTAGGGCGATCTTCGCATATCATTCATCACACTCCTACCAGTAACGTAGGTTTCTAAGTATTGAGATATAAGCGAAATATAGAAATCATTTGAATAAATTTATATTTCAGATGATACTTCGAATGCAAAACAATTTAATTAGGTATAATCGCGTAATTGGGCAGCTAATAATCACTTTAATGTTGCTAACTGGCAGCGTTGGATCTAGCATTAAATTTGAATAGCAAAATTAAAACATTTATTAGACGCTTTATTGGATCTTTGAAGCAGGACTGCTAGAAATTGATGCAGCTTATTCGAAATTTATGCAAATGATTATGTTAATGAGCTAAATAAATTGTGACATTATGCAAGAAACAACGCCAAGAGAAATCTTCAGTAAGGCAATTGAAAATTTATTTAAAAAACATTTAATGCATATTTTTATCTACTACGGTTTAAATGACAACTGAATACACAAACTAATTAGAAAATTATTCCTACGTTAAAAACATAAATTGATTTTATGTAGAATCGAGTTGATAATAATAATATACCGAATACATTTAAAATGAGATGAAACAGATTTTCACACAATAATAATCATTTCCATAAAGCGTTGACCTGATACAAAATATCTTCACGTTTCCAGATCTCGTTACTATGTATATTTATATATGATATTACATTTCAAGTCTTTGAGTGCGACACGAAGATCTGCGGTAAAAAGGTCTAGATAGTTGTAGGAATGAAAAGTGAGACCAGGATGTTGGTAATAGGTATGTCTTTTTAAAAATTTAAAAAAAAGTAATTAGTAACTGGCTTGAAAGATCTGGACGTACAGCGTCATTGGCTTCCAAGTGACCGCGAAATCCGAGTTTCATAATAACCTACCATGCACTGGTTGGTTGCACTGAGATGAGCTGGAACAGGATTACCGGAGAGATATTCATGGACCGTATCAGCAGAACGAAGCTATCGGAGATACAAAAATTAAAGGTTGATTAAGAGTAAAGTTAGGAGGTAACGTTACGACCAGCCGATCGGGGAAGGGGAACAAACCAAGTTTTCCCTTTCTGTGATTAAATGAATCTGACAGTATACAGGCAACTCGTATTGTAATATCACTATTTAGTACTCGAAATAAAAATCTGCTTACGAATTACGGGTCTTTTTTAAAATGAGATGGATTTGCAATGGTACGGCAATGCTTGCTGCGTAAAAAAATTAACTACAAATCACGTAAACAAAAATTCGGGATTGTTTACAAAATGTAATATTTTTTTAAACTAATTAGTTAGACACTGTAACAAATTTGTTATAATTTACCCACCTCACTCACTTTTTAGCGTCACTAAGCCAGGCGGTTCGTTTAAAAACGAACATTCAGATCCTGCTTAGAAAGGTCCCATAATGTACTGCGCTGCTAATCTTTGCGTTACTTTGGCAAACTTTATTTTTCAGGGTCTGGTTATTTCAATGTGCGCTCTTCGGCGGTCAACGTATTTATTCAAAGCATTCTCGAGCCCTCCTGATGCCCGACATATGGTCACGTGGTTTACCCCCAGCTCGTCCGTCAATTTGGATTTCTATGGTAAAAGTTATAAATGATAAAGGTGTGCAGATGAAAAAAGATGTTTACTGGAAAGAACGAAAGAATAAATTCTTTACTTGCCAGAAATAGAAACGATTTGGGGGATAGGAAATAAGCTAATTTATTTATATAAAAGGATATCTTATATAAGGAACGGAAGAAAAATAAGGCAAACGAAATAGGATTTTAAAAACACAACTGATTCCCTTATCTGCCGAATTATGACGGGCCGATCAAATTTCAATGTTCATTTTCGGGTTCTCTGAAAGTTCTATTCAACTTCTGTTATTATATCATTATAACCTAGTTGCATGACAGAACAGAATTTAATAACAGAACTTGGAAAAATATTTCACAGAACTAGAAAATTAACTTTGAAATTTGAAGAATTGTTCGAATTCTCCGAAACAACCCCTCCTAACCCGCATCAGCAGATTCCACACATTATGATTATTTAAAAACTGATATTAGTGTGGTTCCAATAAATGAATGGAAATCAATAAGATTATTTAGCGAAATGGAAGTAGCTAAAACAGAACATGCTCAAGCATACAGAAATAACAAGATCAATGCACCGTTCTTCCTGTTGCAGCAAGGAGTTTAAAGTACTACCAGGTCCTGTTTTTGCACGTTATCTTTGAAAAGACGTAAAGTTGTATGAAAACCGGTTTAGAGAAAATTCGTAGTACGAATATTATCAGCGAATTAAGCCAAGCATGAACATTAGAAACATTTTACGAAAGTTTCTGTTGCTACAACCGAAATATCAGCGCACTTTCGAGTTACTTTGATCACCGTTTATTATTAATTAATCTAGTTATTTAGAATAAACATTTCACTATGTAATTTGTAGTAATTATGAGTTTAAATTAATGCATTACATATTTAAATAAATGGTCGTATCGTGGCGTAAAATGTGTAAATCTCTGTTCCGCTAACTGAGTACCCCAAATAATCGTGGTTGATCGACTACTTTTACCGGTACACACTTTTATTCACACTTTGTTTTCTCTTTTCTCACTTTTAGACCCTGTTTTCGTATGAAGATGTGAATCCATCGGACAACTGGAACACACTGTCGACTTTCCCGTTAAATATTACGCACGATATCAATAAATTAAAACCACGTCAAGCCACGAAATCAAACGTTTAAGACAAAATGTATCAAATTACTGACCAGCGCAGATTTCTACAACAAGCATATTATTTGAGCAGGTAAAATATCCAGACCGCAATAAAAACGTATAATGAACATTTATAAGTACTGATGCAGGAAATTTTCAAAAACATGTAATAAGTTTTAGCGATTTACATTTTACGGAAATTGCAGCCAAGCCTTACTGAGCCTAGGGGTGGTAATATAGATATTAATCTGTAGAATTCTCAACAAACATAAAGTCTCTATAATTTATACGCACCATAATTCCTGTTCGTAAGACTACAAGTTAAACTTTGCCTACATTGTAATTCCCGGTTCATACTAGGAGAGAAAAAGCTCTAGGCGTTTTTTAAAACAATGTTTACCTCTTGAAAAGGAACAGTTAAAAAGGCGCCGGTAGCTTTTTCACCCTCTACGTGAACAGGGTGTTTAAATCAAACAAAGATAAGAAAAACGGTTCTTGTTGGTGTGCTCAAAGGTATATGCATTGCTCTAAAAACATTATTTATATTTAAAAGTTGTGCTGAGCTGAAAATAATTGCGTTGATCGATAAATTACGAACTGAAAAAAACTGCGCTAATTTATTAAACAAGCTGAGATTTTCTACTTAATTGAAAACATCCCAGAATTGCCTGCTTAGATGCAATTTTATAGCCATTAATACTGAATTATTGCCTGACGCCAGAGGTCAGAGAGATTTATTGAATAAAAAAAACAATAAGAATGTATAATTATTGATAATTTAAAATACCTGTTGTAAGATTTAGGGTATTATGAGGCGTGTCTAGTTATTGTCGGGGATAGTGACAAAAAATAACTAATAAGATTGAATGAATATCTTATGATCAAATCAAAACCGCGTCTATGTATTTATTAGTGGATATAAAATAAAATGCAGTTTCATTGATTTCAGTTCAAATTATTTAATTGTATGATGGACGAGGTTAAGACCTAGATAAGAAAAAGACAATAAATATTTTAATATGACTTGAAGATAAAATTATCTGGAAGACTATTGAAAATATATTATAGAAAAAAAACTCGATAAACAGCATTGAGTGTCATCAACCTCTTGGGTTATTTATGATTTACAAAATTTTGCGTTAGGAAATTAACCATTATATTCGGTACATTTGATTGTATACCTCGGTCCACGCGAAATGCAAAGCTTTACAAAGTAGCCGATCTTTGTTTCTACGCCAAAAAGCAATCAGCAAACATAATGGTATATGTGAACCAAAAATCATTGAATTTCAATAAAGAAATGAGGTGTAATTATTGTTAAATTTTTCGAATAACTAATGGAGTCAACATGTTATTATCTTGGCTGGTTTGTAACATAGATTTTTTTAATTTTTTAATGTGAATACCGCACAAGAGTCCCAACCGTCCGGAGCCTGTGAGACTATGGCAACCCCAATCAGGGTATTTTGTGAGGCTGAAGGTAGAGGGGAGGGGAAAAGGAAGGTGTTGGAGTACCTGGCTATTCAGATATGGTCACCAAACACAGCAACGTTTCAATTCTGAATGATGGCCAATATGTCAAATGAAGGCGATACGGAGTGTATCTTCCACTCTGGAACGTGACGCAAGTGTACTGGATATTATATTTAATGAATAAACTGTGAAATAACACAAATTAATTGATAATGAAATTTACTTGCGGCTGCCGGGATTTGTACCCTCGACCTTCGGATGGCTAGTTGAAAGCCTTACCCCTCGACCACAGAGGACGTCAAAAATCAATGTGTTGAGTTTAATCTCTGTACAAGCCCTACGTCATAGTACAAGCCACAATAATTACAGCAATTAATTAATTGAAGAAAGAAGAAATATAATAACAATATTTTTTATTTGAATTCCATACATTACAAGCAAATAAATGTATAATACAAAAATATAAGAAATATATTTATGCTAGTCTCACACGAGCATTATACTTTCATAACAGATGTGGGCTTGGACGGTTTCATCATATCGTTCGAATGACATTCGAACTCTCATTTTATTCAGAAATTCGGAAAAAGTTTTTTTTTCCATTATTTCTGGCTTTCACCCTTCAAGGGTGTTCTTGGCCATCATTTAAAATTATTGAGAAATGAAAGATGAATTTAAATATTAATTTTATTTAAATAGGCAAATTTCAAAATTATAATGAAAATTGGAGTCGAGTTCAGACTTAGAAGAGATGAGATGTTGAATGGAGGGGAGGCGATTTTAGATAAGGCTTGATAGAAGAGAGGATATATAATTAAATATACTTCCTCCTCATGTACCCTTAAAAATTGAAAATAACAACCTGCAAATCCTGATACAGGAGAAATATCTTGGACTGTGCATTGATAAACACCTAACTTTTAAACAGCATATTCAAGATATTAAAGATAAAATCACCCCCTTAATTAGCGTATTCAGCCGAATATCATATCTGTTACACAATAAAATTAAAAAAGATTTATATTATAGCCTCGTACACTCACATTTAAACTACTTGGTTGAAATCTGGGGAAATACATGTGAAACATATATAAACGAACTACAGGTAACACAAAACAAAGTAATCAAAAAACTATTTCACTTCAAATCTAGAACATCAACAAAAAAATTATGTATGGAAACAAAGCTATTAAAATTAAGAAAATTATATGAATATAATACATGTCTTCTTATTTACAAAATAAATAATAAACTCATACATACAAATACAGAACTCATTAAAACGTCCCAAGTACACACACACTTTACACGGCAACACGATAAAATACATTTAAACACCATACATACTCATTATGGCAAGCAATCCATTGGTCACGAGGGAAGCAACATACACAATTGCCTCCCAGACGAAATTAAAAATGAAAAAAATATAGGTACATTTAAAAAAAATTGTTCAGTTTTATGCTCAATCAACAAAACAATGAAAGTGAATAATATCAGTGTGTAATATATTTATGTGTAATATATATGTTATTTCTGGTTAAATAAGTGAAAAATGTAATTTTCTTTTATCTAGAATAAAAAAAAAAAAAAAAAAAAAAAAAAAATATTTGTTTAGAGAGGGACAACCAAAAAATATGTGATCTAAAGTTCCCACTTCTAGACCACAGAATGTACAATCTGGGGAGTCAAGGACGTGAATTTTAAAATGATGGGAAGGAACGGAACAATGTCCGATCCTCATTCGAATAAGTGAAGAAATTTCTTTTTTGGAAAAATGAGGGAATTGCTGAAACCATGGTTTTGATGGAATAGTCCTTTGTATTGAGGCATAGCAGGCTCCCTTGGATTGACTAGCAATGCGCCAATACTCCGACCAAACATTGCGGGATCTATCTTTGATGATGGAAAAAATGTCAGATAGGGGAATGTGGTTTACGAGGGTAACAACAGGGTTGGACGCTCCTTGTTTTGCCAAGGCATCCGCAATATCATTACCCATGACACCAACATGTCCAGGAATTCAAATCAGAGTTACAGTTTTACCAGAGCTTTGAATGGAGGCTATCATCTCTCGAATAAGGCATACAAAATGATCATCAGGATGAAGAAGAGGACTGGATTTAAGTTTTTGGATGGAACTGAGAGAGTCAGAGAACGAGGGAATGTTCAAAATTATTTTTGATTATACATTTGAGAGATTCTATTATTGCAATGCACTTGGCTGAAAATATTGAAAATTGATTTGAAATTGATTGAAATATGAAAGTTATTTATCTTTTTTTTACTCCTACCATCATGTTGAATTACTTCCTGAAGTTAGTGCACTTTACCCCCGGATACCCTGTACTTAAGGAAAGTAAACTTTTAAATTCTTTACAATAATATTATTTTCATTTTAAAAATGCACCCAGTTTTAAGTACTCTAGAATTCACAACCTCAAAACTTTACACCAAGACATACATAACACCGAACAACGCCGGGTACACGTCAGCTAGTTCTTTACAAAAATCTCAGAAGGTACTGAACTAACACATGGAAGCTAGAGAAAAGAAATTACTTAACTCAGACATTCTATCAATTTCGCTAGAGAGAATTCTCACGAATTTGAAGTAGTCTGCAAATCACAAACCCTCGGGGGTGGCACGCCAAGTCTGCATTAAACATGGCGTCTGAGGCAAACGGTGATTAAAATAATGTCAATGTCAAAACTCTAGCCAATACTTTTTGCCAACATATCCCTAGAGACCTGACACACGAGAGATACGCAGAGAAACGTAGGAATCAAGTAACTGTTCATTATTGTTAAAAGGGTTGGAATAATTTATTAAATTTATATTGACTGAAATATGATACGAATAGTAACAATATGAATTCCTATTGATTACATTAATTATGTCAGTTTGATGAATCAATTGCATCTAATAACACTGTCTGACAGGAGAATTATTTCAGACCTGGTTGTGTTATACAGAGTCATTAACAACTTAATTGATAGTCCTGCCATCCTTGCCACTATTAAACTACATGTGCCGACTAGGAATACAAGACAAAATATAACATTCTTCTGTAATACATACTCGACCAACTATCAGACACACTCACTGACCAATAGGATGCATGATCTGGGCAACAAGTATGGGGGTGCTATTGATTTATTTATTGACTCCATATATAGAATTAAGCATAATCTACACCAACACTTTGTTGAATCCTACAAATTAGAGTGGCGTTGGTAAATTAGTTTTAATGATTTGTCTTATATGTAGTTTTCTTGTAATTTCTTTTTTACTTTATGTTACTCTTACGTTTTACTAATATTGCTTCATATTTTTTAATATTTTCTCACTATACTTGTAATCACAATTTTACAAGTGTGTATTTTGTACCTTCTTTAAAATGGATTACATCTATTTACCGTCAATATCTCCTGTATAATGCATATTCTCCTATGTACACTGCATCATGTATCACTTCTATGTAAAAGCCTTTTTAGGCGTATAAATAAATAAATATATAAATAAATAAACATTTGAATATGTTGATCGTGGTATCTAATATCATAAAACGATTATGAAACGGCGAAAATGACGTTCAACAGTTCTGAGGGCATGTCAGCTTGATAAAGTCAATGGTGGCATATTTAATATATGAAGGGTAATACGAATAATTGATTATTAAAACACGATGAAACAAGATAGGGTTAATCTAATTCAAGGGAAAGTGTAAATTGTAAGTCGATCAGACTACTTCGTTTGGACCCACACAATATACACAGTATTGCGCGTTTAGTGTAATTAGAACACGTTTCCTTCGACATACGCATTACAATTAAATACATAACTCCATATATTTTATATTTGGATTCTAATTATTTTATTTAATAACGGTTCAATCGTCAACACTTCCAATTTCTTTAGTTTTTTTTATAAAATTTTTACCTATTGTTTCGTTATTATTCAAATGGCAGTAATGATAGTATGATAGTAAAATTTGGAAACAACAATATTAATTGTCTTTACCCATAACAGATTTTATTTTATTTAGACCTGTCATTTGGTTAGAGAAAGATTCCGGAAATGTTTCTATATTTTAATTTATTATTTATTTATTTATTTATTCATTTTTGGGAAAATCAACAGTTTACATTTTTACAGATTGTACATAAGTAAAATAGCCAAAATAAAACCAATTACGGATTTCCTCCTTGTGATTTTACGTAAGACAGCATTAGAAAATTATAAAATTAAAATTATAAATTTAAACATAATTATGTTTATGTACACGAAATAATAAAACCTTGAAATGAAAAGTCAAACAAACAGTTTGAGAGAACGAATAATAGAACGAAACAGAGAACGAAACCAGAATACTCGAATTCTTAGTAGCAAGATCCATGGATCTTACATTTTAAAGACGAGTAAGCAGTTAGTCGTCACGGCAAAGCCAAAAGACGCACTTACACCCGATAATGATGCTCCGTATTCTATTCTATGTGAAACTGTTAAATTATACGGTAAACTGGACCAGAAATATGACTTGAACAATGCGATGACGAAATCATATATCGTATCCTTGATAGTGATTTGGTACCTATACCAGGGTTCGGCGCCGGCCAAGCGGAGAAACGATCACATTGTCGGGTGTTCCAGTACAATGCTCCACGCTACAGCGCCAGTGGCAGTGACATGCTTGACCCTGAAAGGTTCAGGTCGTCACTAATCGACTTCTCTTCTATAATACCTATTATCCATAATAACGGAAAGGAACATGGAAAGAGCGATGTATCATTGTGTATGATACAATGCTAGCAAATGGTGATAAAAAATAAGCGAACAAGAATAGAAATAAGAAAGATGCATTAAAACAGAATACTCGTACAGTCAAATCAGAAACTCCAGAATGATGGAGTTTCAACCAATATTCATTCAGGTAATTGATTCAACTTTCTCGTTATGCATCAATGAAAACAAAAAGCTACGCATTGAGAGGTCGCCTAATATGTACATAATTTGTATTTGTATTTTTTATTTTAGTTTATTGGGGAAACTAACAGTTTTACAAATTTATATGATTAATTACATTTTACATGTTGCATTAACCAGTGAAGTTTCCACATGAAATTCACGTTACATACAGAAAAAACATAAATAAACAGAAAAACATAAAAACACCTTAGTGAAAATAACTACGATATCTTACTCACATCAGGGGAGAGGGAACTAATTTAAAATTTGGTTTTATTTTCTCCAATATTAATTTTGTAAACTTAACGAAGTACAATTGGAAAATGGTATGGATTTTTTAAGAATGAAAGATCATTTTTTTAAAGAATATCTATAAGAAGTTTTATGTCTATTGAAAAAATCTACTTGAATGATTTTTTTAGGACTTGACAGAATTAGTTTTGACTTACAAGATAAAACATTGTAATCTCTGAAATCATTGAAAATTTTTAATATTTTTTGTGGAAGAAACAAAAGAATGAAGAAGAATCGAAACGAATCTATATCTATATCGGCAATCGACAAAATATTTAAATTAAGGCATAACGAAAAACATGAGGACTCGAAAATATGACGATTGGACTTACGAAGATTTAGCCAGATTCTTTTAAAAAGGTAACTTTTTACATCAAATATTTCTTCAATCTATTGGACCAAATAAACGAAGAATGAAGTGTACTTTTACAAATAACACACAAAAGATGTCAAATGAAGAAATATTACATTAAAATGTGGTTCGATCACGAACTCGAATAAATCTAGTATTTTATAAGATAATTTTATGGGAAATAAGAATAAATTATTTCTCAGGATAAAAAATGTGATGTTTTTCGGTTTTGTTATATTGCTTTACAAACTTCACACCATCCACATGAAAAAGTTTGCATTGCTCATTAAAATAACAAGAATGAAAATAAATTGCCTTACTTCACATGTTTAATTGACACGTCCAAAGAAACGCGATGCTATTACTTCAACGCGAGACGAAATTCCATGGATAGAGACAAGACACATGAACTGTCAGCTATGGGACATTTTGTTGAGTAAAAGCAAGGGAGACATGGCAACGTGGAAGTTACAAGAGACAGCAAACATCAACTACCACCATAGACACTACCACAGAAGATGTGGCCAGCTTCTTCAATTGGAAATATTTTACATTCACGGAGAGAAAAAATAATAAGTGTAATCTTTGAAAATCGTTAAGGCGAAGCTTAATGCCAAATCACTGTTTTGATTAATCTTTATAACGAATTGGTGTACATTATGAAAACCAAAAAATATGCTTTAGTTAAATTGAAGGTTTTCCTATCGCTTCCTTTGAGTAGAATATAAATAAAAAAATATGTTAGTCAATAAAAATATAAATGCAAACTACTAAAATTTTTTTTTTTCAATAGAAATGTATGAACCCGTAAAGGAAACAACTTTTAAAAAATACAGTTTTATAGCTAAGATTATCTGTGACAGTTTCACTTGATTAACTTTTTTGCTTTCTTATAAAATTATTTACAAATTAAGTAAAAACCATTTTTTTTCTTGAAATCGAACTTTTCTAGACTCTGTTGGTCAAGCGATTTTAATGCCTATTACATACGATATAAGGTATACCAAGAATACACACATTTTTGGCTTGTAGCTTCCTCTTAAGAGCTTTTCAAAATGCATCCCCAAATGGGGTATGTTGTGAGGTTGAAGGTAGTGGTGAGGAGGGAGGTGGGGTGGTACCTGGCTATTCAGATCTGGTCACCAGACACGGCCAAAGCCATCACAAGCAACGTTTCAATTCTGAGTGGTGTCTTACACCAGAGCGATACTGATAATATCTTCCACTGAAGAACATTATATATTAATTCAAATGAGTAAATTGTGAAATACATAAATCAATCCAATCAAATTTATTTGCTCACTCCGGGAATTGAACCCGTTACCTCCAGCTTGCTAGTTGAGAGCCTTGCCCCTCGACCACGGAGGCCATCAGAAGTAGCTATTACATAAGCAGCGGTATTGTGTATACTTATTGTGGGGAATGCAGAATGAGGGTAGAGTGTGTACGTGTAAAGGCTTAGCAGTGCGGGAATAAACGCTAATGCCTTCCGTCCTAGTCTTCTCGGGTATGGAAGAACGTTTAACGTAGGTAATAATTGCAGTGCAATCATTTACATCACTCGGAATAAACTAGAAAGCATGTCCTTAGGTAAAATAATAATGGGAAACTACATAAAAAAATAAGTATGCGAAGTTCAGGATTAGGAGCAAGTAGAAACTAAAAATAAAATCCTAAATATAACGAAAACTATTAGGTACATGTGACATTGAAGAGGCGCAATATTTATCTGCCTATAATGCGAACGATTTACTATGTGCATCACGAATAGATAAGATAAGAAAGGATTATTAATCCATTTCCATATTGAATATAGAAATATTTTTATTATTAGTGAAATACGAAGTGAATAAAACTGTTGTAAGATTCATGTTGTTGCTATTTTGAATAATTGTATCATTCTTCCTGGTTTGTTTATAATAGATACCTATTGTGCCACGACATCCACCGTGGATTTCCTATTGCTCACCGTACTTGCCTCGATTTTATGGTGTTTTGAAACTAAATATTGGATACTTATTGTTTTTGTGAATTCGTAGAACTCCAATTAATGTTTATTTAAATTAAATGTAAATCAAATTTAATACTATCATTATTAATTTCTGCAGGTATTTTTTGGTTTTTGTTATTGTTACAGCTGTTTAGGCTTTCAAGACCATTTTCAAACTGTCAAAACTGCAAAACTAAATATTAGAGAAAAAAAAACATTTCTCCGAATATAAGTAGCTAGTAGCTAGCTATCCTAGGGAAAATGTATAGGATAGATACATATTTTTTGTTATAAATATACAAACCCTTTATCTGGTAAGACGTTAAAATTTACAAAAAACATCTTTTTGCAAAAAAAAATAAGTTTTTTCTAAAATACTGTCAGGTGGCGTACGGCAGGAAATTGGCATTGTAAGTACGGGTTGCTTCACAGAATTTGAACAATTTATCAAATTTCAAAGATAATTTTGAAAAAAAAAGTTATTATAAGCAATAATTAGTCGCCTGTAATATCAAAAGACACACACATACTTGGGACCTAAACTGTACAACAAAATCCCCCCTAAATTAAACATAAAATCTTGTAATATTTCCTACATAGGCCCAATAATAACTAAATGGTTGATTAGACTGGGTAGAGGAGAATCTGAAAAAATGTCAAAAAACGTCACATAATAAATAGACATAGACTAATCACACACTATATGTATCTTCCACTATTCTAATTATTGCTCGTACACAACAGCTCAAGTTCGATTATATCAAGATTGTAACGATTAAACATCACAAATTAAAACATTAATGAGATATATTATAGACATAGACAAATCACACACTTACTTTCACATATTTTGGTTCCTTGGAAAGGGAAATTTGCCTAGTTAGGAACCAATAATTTCGACCTGATAAGGTACAATAATCTATAATCACTAAAAATATTTTAATTATACCTTGTATCATATTGTACTGTGTGTAAATCTAAAGGAATAAATAAATAAAAATAAAATATCTCCCGAGTAAAAATAAATGCCGCCGACGGGAATTGAACCGCGCCTTCTGATGTCCGGTCAGACGCTCTGGACCACTGAGCCACGTTGCTTATTATATTTTTTCACCTGTAAACAACCAACTTTATTTTTGTAGGAAAGGCTTTGTTAGTGCTAAATTTCCCACTAGATGGCGTCGAGAGATATTATATCTACATTTGTTGGTGAAATATCTGAAAAAAATGATAATTTTCATGTTCTGTAAAAGTCTTATTCAAGTTCTGTTATTACATCATTACAGGTTTCACATAAATGAAATAATAACAGATATTGAATAGAAATTTCACAGAACTTTAAAATGAACTTTCAAATTTGATGAATTGCTCAAATGCTGTGAAAAACCCCGTACTTAGAATGCCAATTTCATTTTTCTCCGTGCATTTCCCTTTCGGCCAATCATGTTTCAAAAATAATTATATTAAATACCTAATCTATAGTATTTTCAGCCATCTGAAACTCCGATCGAAAAATGAATGGATATCATTTATAATCTCCCGCTTCATTACATGTTCCGGTGTTGAAAAGAAGTATGACCTACGTTAGGTCATGTATTCGCAAGAAAAACAATTCAGCAATATATCTAACATTGCCATCCCGTTATTCCGTCGACATAAACAAAATAACCCACTTAATGCATTTCACTCCAATCTGCTTTTATTGTCTTTGTTCTCCGAGAAAAGCCGGGTTTCGATACCAGAGACTTCGTTTTTGCAATGCTCAATACAAGCTCAAATAAAACTGCAATGATTGCAGTAAAAGTAGTGTGGCTTCGCCAGGCTAATATTAAATTTATATTGCTCTGGAGAAACGGTTCCACAGAACTGTCTATTTTCTAGAATCTAGAACAAGTTTGAGGGTAAATATACAAATCTATCTAAGCTTTAGATACACTTTGTACATCGTGGGCAAGTGGGTACAGTACACTTGAGCGGAGAATGTACATACATTCAGATAAACTAATGTTTATAAGACAAGGTTTTTTATGCATAGCACAAAGATAACAAATTATTATAAGCAATAATTAGTCGATTGAAATATCAATACAAATTGAAAGTATTGTTGATTGAAGAACTAGTACATAGTGTTGGAAATAAGCCGACGTAGCTCAGTGGTCCAGAGCACCTTGACCGGACATCAGAAGGTGCGGCTTCAATTCCCGTCGGCGGCATTTATTTTTACTCGGGAGAAATTTTCAATTTGTTTTGATATTTCTGGCGACTAATTATTGCTTATAATAATTTGTTTACATAAATTTGTTTGCATAAATAAATTTTATTATTTATCGTCAGTGTTGGAGGTTAGTTGAACAAATGCCTGCGGTGTGGTAGCAAATGGAACATAGCTAAAGATTCGCGTGCATACATTATTATTTGTGTGGTAATTGTTCTCTATAGCACATTCCATTTAAATATTAGTAGTAAGAACAAAACGTTCGCCCCTGAAGTCTATGTATGTTTCACATAATGCAATCCATTCGTTGATGTAAAGAATATCAATCAAGAATTACCGTTTTTGCAGAGTAAAGATACATAATAAGAGATTTTTTAAAATATTTAATCGTTTAAGACCAAAGGTACCATTAAAATCATCAGCGGGGTGCAATTGCAAGTTTTACAGGTATTCTGTTAATGCACGGAGAAAACAGAGTACGGCTTTTTTATCACTGTTAAAAATGTGACTGCATGACAATTTCAAAATAGTATATTAGGAATTGGGTTCAATTCCTAGTTGTGACAGTTATCTTTTTATTTTTTAGGGTCTTGTTCTGTTTCATATTTAGTCTAGATTTATTATTATTATCTTCTTCTTTAATGATATAATATTAGTCATTCAGAATATATTTGAACACGTGTTCAACTCAGGTGGCGTTGTCCGAATAAATATAATAGACGAGATGCGAAATTATTATTAATGAACACGTTTTTCGACTTCCTCATAACATATTCATGCTGTATTGTTATTTTGTTATGAAATAATTATTTTTAACAGGAAAACGAATAATTTGAACAGTTTTTTAATAAATTATAAATATTTCATATCAGTAAGTTTTCTCCGTGTATGGTTTAGTTTATAAAAAATAATCATTCTTGAATAAAAACGAAAAAATAAATTACAAAAATAGTGATTAATGATGTAGATATGTATCTATTGTGAAGATTGATCAATGCATTATTGCATCTGTCGCTCATTTATTTATTTAGTACACGATTTGTATTCCGCCATTGTGGCAGCAAGTCGAATTATTTTACAAAATACGGTTCGGACAAGTAATCAATCATAATTGGATGCTGGGAGCCGTTATGGGAGTCTTGGAAGCAATTCTACTGCGTTCAAGCAACCCGAGCTGGTGAGTTTGATGCCTCAAGCAGAGTGATCGGACCCTCTCGTATGGATGCTGCGAAGGTTGGGGACAGAGCATCAAGATCTCTGGGTCTCAATTATCGGAATGACCTGCCATTTAGTCTAAGGTCAGAAGCTGGTTTTGGAAAATTCAAACACATTAGAGGAAATGCTACAATAATAAGCACCTGTATGCATACGAAGTTGTATCATTTATTATTCTTATATCTTATACTTGATTATTTAAGACATAATTACGTATTTTAATGTATATCTGTTTTGAGAACTAAATAATTTTATTTTATTATTTTTTTCTCTTGCACATTTTTGTTAAGAAAAGTAGAAACTAAAGTATCCACCTGCCTATTTTCTTTACGTTAGCACTTGCCTCATGCACAACCTATCTGATTTGCGTTATCATTTGTCTCATGCACAACGCCACCTATAGTACCTACCTATCTTCTTCGCGTTATCATTTGTTTCATGCACAATTCTAACCATAGTACCTACCTATCTTCTTTGCGTTATCCTATCCCTTGCCTCATATACAACTTTAACGTAAGTACCTACATATTTTCACAATGCACATATTTAACTATTAGTACTAATTATCACTTGCCTCAGGCAAAACTCCAACTATAAATAGTACATTATCACTTGCTTTAGGCAAAACTCCAATTATAAATAGTACATTATCACTTGCCTCAGGCAAAACTCCAACTACAAATGGTACATTATCACTTTCCTCAGGCAAAACTCCAACTATAAATAGTACATTATCACTTGCCTCAGGCACAACTCCAACTATTGCACCTTACCAGTTGCCACATGTACAACTCTAACACGGAAAAAAGAAATAATTTTGCACGGTATATTTTATACAATTCTCTTTTATTTCCAGCAAAATCGATATGATCGTATGCGTCCAGCTAAAATCAAAAGTTTTTTTTTTCATGAGAGGAGGTGGGCAGTTTTAATCCTGATACTACGGTGATTTGTCGACTTTGAAAGCCAGGCATAAATTGTGAAGATAATATATACTGCCCAGAATCGCCCCCGATCTTACTTGTAAAGCAATCAGCAGTGCGAGAAAATAATAATTCAAAAACCTGAGATAACGGCTTTATTGGGGAATGCCGGTTTCTTCGGACAACGAAAGATAAATCTCACCCGGGGATTCTGCGACTTACAATAATATGAATACTGGTTGGAAATGATTATTTATACGGTAAGTTTTTTTGGCTAAACGAGATGCAAACTCCCGTTTATTCTTAATGAAAAAGTGACGCGGTATAATGTCAAAAACAGGAATGAAGATTCAGGGGCGGACTAATGAAGTAAGGATAATACTCTTAATTTTTCTAATATCTCCTTTCTTCTCCTTCCTTTTTTTAAAAAGACCCTCCACACAGCATCCCTACAGATGTTAATTAAAAAGAAAGAAAGATGGAAATTATTTTTATAAAACATAAAGAAGAATATCCTGGTGTGGGTTTGTTTTTGTATACAAATCTACAGTTTTATTCCGAACCTTAGGCTTAGTACGCACTGCGATTACACCCAGCGATTTGGAATAGCTGAAAACGCGAAACCGCGTACAGACACCCACTGCGGCTGCCGTTTTAACTTAATTCTATTTCAAAGGTATTGAAATAGAATTAAGAAGACCAGATCTGAATAGCCAGTTCTTCCCCGACTTCTTCTTCCCGGCCTCCTTCCCCTCCCTAATAGCTTCAGCCAAAAATGTATATATTCTTGGTATGCCGTATATTGTCACGAATGTAGGTAATAGGCATCGCTTGACAAACGGAGTCTAGAAACGTTCGATTTCAAGCACAAAAGTGGTTTTTATTTGTTTTGTAAATAATTTTATAATGAAGGAAAAAAAATTAATCAAGGAAAATTGTCACAGATAATCTTAGCTATAATACTGTATTTTTTTAAATTGTTTCCTTTATACGTTTATGCATTTATATTAAAAAATATTTTTTATAGTAGTTTACATTTATATTTTTTATTGAGTAATTTATTTTTTTGTTTGTATTCTACATAAGGGAAACGGTAGGAAAACATTCAATTAATCTAAAGCATATTTTTTGGCATGCATAATGTACACCAATTCATTATAAAGATTAATCAAAATAGTGATTTAGCACTAAGCTCCGCATTAAGTAAAAACGCCAGTGGCTGAGTTGGCATCGCGTTTGGGTCCCACCCAGGAGTCGTGCGTTCAATTCCTCGGTTGGCTTAGTCCTACATCACGATGTAAGCAAAATTTTCCGCTTACTGTGGTGGATGTAAATAATTGAATTTGATGAAATTTTGCACACTTGATCTTCAAAGCAGGAGGTAGGTCACTGTGACACGAGATTTCGAAAAACCATCCCACTCCTTTTTCCACCCCTTAACCCTTGGAATACCTGCGAATCCGCTTTAAATACCTTCCTTTTTATTGTTAGTACATTATAAAACAGGTGAACTGATTCGATTCTGGAGCATTCTTTCTTTTACCTCACAAAATCCTGCTCTTCCATACATTGTTTCTCACGGTACCAAAATGTACCGTCAATCTATTAATTATCAATATCTGATTATCTGAAGTGAACATAACGGTAAAGTTACTGCAGAAGATAACTACCTTTATATATCTAGATATGCCTTTGAGTCATACTGTGGGAATACACGCTTCATGCTTTTACGGATGGGATATTTTTGCAGAAATATTAGGCACTATCGATTTTTTTAAATTTATTTATGGTAATGTTATTAGCCTATAATCATCAATAAATAAAGTGAAAAAATCGAATATTGATTTCGAGAAATGAAATACATTCTCACGTTTTAGTAATATCCCCATTTGCCACGTTTTTATTGGCAGTTTGCTAATTTCAATTCGAAAATTTATTTTTATTGGTTTTTGATACATTTACGACTTGCGAGAACTGATGATAAATATTATTATGGTAATTTAGACTTCTTCATCATGAACTTAATAACCTTTTTCTTTAAACTGGTTAGTTACTCATTATAAAGAATGTTTAAATAGGCACAAAATGGTTAGTTAATGTTGTTGATAATTCAATATTCCGTTTAACGTTTTATTTTAGCTCAACACGTTATAATAATGAACAAACGGGCGTAGATTATAATAATGCACAAACGGGCGTAGCTTACAATAATGCATAAAAGAGCGTACATTATAATAATGCACAGACGGACGTAGATTACAACAATGCACAAACGAGGCTAGATTGTAATAATGCACAAACGGGCGTAGATTATAGCAATGCACAAACGAGCGTAGATTATAATAATATACAAACGAGTGTAGATTATAATAATGCACAAACGGGCGTAGATTATAATAATGCAAAAACGGGCGTAGATTATAATAATGCATAAAAGGGTGTAGATTATAATAATGCACAAACGGGCGTAGATTATAAAAATGCACAAACGAGCGTAGATTATAATAATGCACAAACGAGCGTAGCTTATAAATATGCACTACCGTGCGTAGATTATAATAATGCAAAAACGAGGGTAGATTGTAATAATGCACAAAGGGGGGGTAGATTATAATAATACACAAACGGGCGTACATTATAATAATTTACAAACGAGCGTAGATTTTAATAATGCACAAACGGGCGTAGATTATAATAATGCACAGACGGACGTAGATTATAATAATGCATAAAAGGGTGTAGATTATAATAATGCACAAACGGGCGTAGATTATAAAAATGCACAAACGAGCGTAGGTTATAAGTTATAATAATGCACCACCGTGCGTAGATTATAATAATGCAAAAACGAGGGTAGATTGTAATAATGCACAAAGGGGGGTAGATTATAGTAATGCACAAACGAGCGTAGATTATAATAATGCACAAACGGGCGCCGATTGATAATTATTAATTAAACACTGTTTTCATCGATTCGTTTCGTTTGTGGAGGTTCCCACATCATAGCGGTCACATTATTAATTCGCATAGAGATTCTCTTTGTCCCAACGAGCAAGTTATGGAAATATTCCCACGCAAATTATACACAATTTCCAACATAGGTGCTGTCGTTAACGACATTATGCCATAAAAAACTGAAGTCTTATAAAAATACGGCACGAGCGTTCATCGCTCTATTTGCAATAAGGGAGTAGTAACCAAAGAAATATCAAGCAAAAAATCAGTGAACTCTGGTGTCACGAAATTTAAGCGGAAATTTTGTTATTACACGAATAAAACTGACTGATATGAAATACTGTAAATTTATTAAAAATCTGGTAAAAATATTCATTTCGTGTTAAAAATGGGACTGTAGGCCTATTACGGATGAATGAGTTCTTAACAGAGTATCAGTCAAAAGCAAATGTTTTATGAGGACGTCGGAACACGTGTTCATACAAATACTGATATTGTAGCATTCCGTCATGATATGTATTAGGAAAATAACACGTGTTTTCGATATGTTCTGAATGACTTTACTGAATATTTTTCCCCGTGTAACATCATAATCCACTAAACTGTCCAAAACTAAGACGAGCGGCATTAATGCTTTAAAAAAAACTAAGCCCGTCCTCCCACGGGTCGGTAAGCATAACATAAATCGAACACTGCAGGACCCTGCGCTGAAAATTAAGTTCGCTACAGTAAAGCCTGCAGCGCAGTTTAGTGTGAAACTTTTCTGCGTAGGGTTAAAAATAAAATTGCTAGCATTTTTATTGAAAAAAAACTATAGCTCTTTAGCTCGAGAAGCACTTAAAATTGTACTTGAGCCAAGTGCATGCATGTACTTGAAGTCAATCATCTGTGGTTGGATAACGTTGAGTGTACAACGCGTTGATGTTTCGTACGGTCCGTTAACGTGGAACGGTTGTTCTTCGGTTCTTCAAATAATAATACAAAGTACCGCAGCGTCTTGTATTGAACAAATTAATATTGGAAGATGAAATTGGTACGTTTAAAATAATTGATACATTGATGCATTAAAGGGAACACGGAAGAACGTGCTTTTGATTTTGTAACGTGATATTTGATTTTTATATCTAACACATGGAGAAAAAATAGTAATGCTAATCTCTCAAAACAAATTAGTAATCAGATTAAAAACGGGATTGCAGGCTGTTTCCTGATAAACATTTAGTAAATTCGTAATATATCGGAACACGTGTTCATGCACCTTTGTTCGATTTTTTATGTGAAACCTCACGAGAGCGCCCCTGTCTGTACAGTGTAAAGGCAGGAGAGTTACGTCACGGTTGGGCAGCGTTGCGAGGCGGGTTAAGGTATGGGCTGCAGGAAGGGATTTGTTTATGCGGGTCTTGAAGAGGCCACATCATTGATAGTAAATATATTTATAGATTCGTAATAAATTAGCAATACTCATTTTCCTCCGTATATGGACAGAATCAAATACACCTTATTATTATTTGTAATGGTAAGTCAAACTTATTCAAAGGAGTTGTTAATTTGAAAGATAATATGAGATCTAACTGTTCAATTCAATGAAGTTTATTTCAATTACCTAATTTAAAAAATATTACGAAATTGAACATGATAATGCCGGGTTTTTAACCCCTAGTATCTTTTTGGGAGATATTTCTCTTAGCCTGAGACGGACTCATAAAAGTCATGCTCATTTTTTATTACGTTGAGACATACGATTTAAACGGTGTTCCTGCGCTTTGTATTTTCATTTAAAAGTTTACCATACACGCTCCTGACAAAAAATTCTGTGAAACAACATTTAGCATCATAACGGACTGCAATCTTTAGAGCACAGGCGTCAGGTAGGTATGCTGTCCTTGTTCTATCGGTATTACAATGGAAGATGCTCTGAGGAACTAGCGTCATTGATCCCTTCGGCACCGGTGCGTAGTCGGGATACACGCCAAACGCGCGCCCAACATTTGTACACAGTTGACACTTGTCACATGAGAACGGGTCGCTTCTACGATTCGTTCTTAAGTTCAACAGCTCGGCTGTGGAACGAACTGCCGGCCTCTGTGTTTCCTCCCTCCTACAACATGGGACTCTTCAAGACCCATGTTCACTCTTTCCTCTCCACAAAAAGACCCTCCACACAGCATCCCCAAAGATGACATAGGCCCTGAGAGAAATTATTTTCTTCAGGGCCTCCTGTGTGGAGTAAATATAAAAAAAAAAAAAAAAAAAAAAAGCATCTGAAAAATATTTGTCCAGGTTTGCTAATTTAAAAATATGTATTTTTGTACAAAACGGAAGTGATAATAACTTTTGTACAATATCTTTCTCCAATTAAATTACATTGTTGTAGTTTAAATTACAGTAGATATATAGTATACGAATAAAAAAATATATCACGGGAAAATTATAATGAATGTAAAATTTGTGAAAATAATATTGCCAATCTCGGAAAGTAGTCGCTCTCCTTGGGCGGTGAAATATTTAATGAAAATGAGATCAAAATAATACGCTATATATTTACTTATAATTTTATAGTGACTGAATTAGCCAATGATTAAACCCGTATTGTAAAACAGGTTAATATTATGTACGCATCAAAATTATTGTAACGATTTTTGTTATCATATTACTATGGCTTGTTAATTTTTCATGTCGCCACCTCGTGTGTTTGTATTGGAAAATTTTCATAAATAAACAAAACGTGAAATTAATCAGTAAACATTAAACACACTTCCAATAATAATTAATATTATTGTCTTACACAGGTGGTTTTGAAAACATCTGAGCATAATTTATAAGTAAGCTTACTCAGCTTGAAAGGTATAAACAGGTAGTGCTGACTTCCTGTTTAAGACTTGGTGACTGGGTGTTTCTGCGTGAATTTAGCTAAAATAGTGTCAATGACCGATACAGCCTTACATCGCTACATGCATCGACAAAATAATATCTATTATAATTTACTTAGAAGATTTCGCCATTTAGGTATAATTGACAGATATTATTAATATATATATACATATATATATATATAGGTCCCACAACATTTATTGCGTCCGTGCGTAAATCCGTCTTTGGGCGTCCAGCACTTCTAGTTCTTTTTTTTAGATTGTTTTGGTGAATATTGCACTATGTTTTACTCACGATAATCGCTAGTATCATATTTTTTTAATATTCATAATAATGCAGGTTTTGATGTTTATTACACTTTCATACATTTCTAGCGTCACGTACATACTCACGTCCGGGTGTATATTTTTTGTATATTGAAGGTTCCTTTTAGTATAGGTTTCACGTCCGTTCACTCTAATTTAATTGTTACGTCTTCCATATATTGCTGACTATTCTAATAAAGGTTTCACGTCCATACTGTATAATTTATTCTTGCGTCCGAGTGTATATTATTTGTTTGTTACATGGCGTTTTGAAGGTCGATTTAATTTTTGCGTCTTCCGTATATAAGGCCCTTAAGACTCTTGGATTTGTTTTGATAGTTTCAAAAAGTACATTTAGGCCGTTGTTATGCCCCTTATATTATAAAACCCCTTAGGATAACATGACATTCTGATATGGGGGATATATTTCACCTTAAAAATAATCAATATAAATATTGTTTATTTTAATTCTTTTATATATCGAGACAAATAGACATCTATAATTTTTGCAATCTTTTCTTTATTTTGAATATCTACTTATGTGAGACTTCTTATCATTTTTACCAATGTATCTTATTTTATTATACGCTTTTGTTGTAAAATTTTATTTTTTTTCATTCTATTTTATTTTCTCTATTGTTTTAATTTTGAAGAATTTATAATAACTGCGATACTCAACTATTAAACTAGAATGTAAACGTCCATTAGGTGTAATAAATAAATTAACAAATAAATAAACAACACAAAATATTTCTTACTTTTCTAGTGAAGTTTTCACGTTCATAGTGAATTAATTAATTAATTACAGCATCTGTGGTTGAGAGATAAGACTCTCGACTCGCAATCCGAAGCCCGTAATCTGACGGTCAAACCCGGCGTGCGCAAATAAATTTTTATTTGTTTGTGTTATTTCACAATTAATACATTAAACATAATATAAAGTGTGTTTGCAGCACGTTCCAGAGTGAAATATACTCTCAGTATCGCCCTGGTGTGTGACCACCATTCCGAATGGAAACGTTATTTCCAAGCTTTTGCCGTGTTTGGTGACCAGATATAAATAGCCAGGTACTTTTCTACATTTCTCTTCCTCATCTTCTTCCCCTCCCCAATACCTTCACCCTAGTACTCAGATTGGGGATGCCACAGTCTCGCTGTTCCAGACGGGAGCGTTTGAGACTCTTGTGCGGTATATAAAAAATATATGTATATATATTTATGTTTTATTTTTTTGACATCCAGAAACACACCAGACCTGACAACAAACTGTCTATTGATAGTGAGAAGTTTTAATGAATATCTTGTTGCACCTTGTATACAAACGTACCTACTGGGCGCAGGCGTGCGACAATTTTTTTACAACGATATCCTTAGTAAAAATGTATCATTTCATAACGCGCCAGTTCGCTCCATTGCAGAGGGCGGTCGGACATTTTTAGGTCGGGATATCAATTTACCGTCCACTGTAAACCATCTTACAAAAATGTCCACCCGCGCAAGGCGCTTTTTAGTTCTGAGTGCTAAGTGGCAACGTTGTAAATGAACTGAATGTTGCCAAATCTAGCGTGTTGCTTCACCAAGGACTCAAACAATACATAAAAATGTACAAATTCGCCAACGGCCATGGGGACGCAATACTATCGACGAAATGCGTGGACGCAGCACGGCCGTCATTATGTATACAAAATAATATCTACTCGTGATTGGTCACGAGGATACAATACCATCGACGCAGAACTTCTGTCGTTACGTATTCAATATAATAATATCTGTTTTTATATTTAACTTAATTAGTTCAACCTCAAATTGCAATATTTTAATTAATGAGTTAAACTTATTAATACCATTAAGTTCAAAATAATTTTTTTTTTAATTTTTATTTCTTAACATCTTTAGTGTTACAATATTTACAACATAATATTAAATAATATTTAAATCACTTTTCTGATAAGTAAGATGCTTGTGCTTAGGAGAGGACAACAATATATTTTTACATATTTATATTGCAAATATTATTACAAAAACTATTAATAGCCTTACAAGAAAATACAATAAAAGTAATAAAAACAGGTTAGTTATAAATAATACCAAGGAATGATAAGCAGAAACATAATATGTGGAGTTTATTAAGCAGAATTGATTTGAAAGTACCTACACGGCACACACGCTCATGTAATCTAGTAAAATAAAAATGCTTGTCTTAGAAGAATATGTTCAACATATGTATAATAACATTCTCTCTGATTCTATCTTCGATGTAACCAAAATAAATATAAAAACTATATTAAAAATGTATTAAACGTGTACCAAACTGCATAAAATGTTATCATATTATGTAATGACATATATTATGTAGTATTACGTTATAATAATCTTCTGTTTTAATAATCTCCTGTTATAATAATCTCCAGTTAAAATAATCTCATGTTATAATAATCTCCCTCTTGAATAACGTTATATTTTTTACAAAATGAAACAATACTATGTTTTAAACCACTTTATATTTATTTTATACAATATTTGGGTTCAATCCAAACCGGTCGACGAAATATAAATAAAAATAAAGTGGTTTAAAACAAAGTATTTGTTTCATTTTGTATAATGTCAAGCCACTAAGTGTTTGCTTTCTTCGATAAATTTAATATTTTTTAGTTCTTGTAAGTATAGTTTTTAAATTTTTACATACATAATAGAATAGAATATTGCGGAAATCTGCAATTGGTTTCTCAGTTAGGTAAATTACACGTGTATAAATGAACCACATTGTAAACTGTTGATTTCCCTGAAATAAAATAAATAAATAAATAATTTAAAACAATAAGAAAATTTATTAGGTGGTATTAGAGAATTTTAAATTGTTTTTTTTTGTAACTGTCATAATTTTCCTCAGATATATCCAGGAGTAATTTATTGAATAATTTTATACCGTTAAATAAATAGTGATATTGTGCTGTTGTAGTTCGAACTAGTGGTACGGTTAGTCCTCCAATATAAATAATTATTTAGCTTAAAATTAATTATGGAATATTATTTTTATCAAATAAATCTTTATGTAATTGAAGTTCTTAATGTACGAGTATTTTTGTCATAAATTTTTGTGAGAAGGGGAACCGGGAAACCTTGGAAAACATTTATTGTTGGATAGTTATATGGCTTTTTTAAATATGATTTTTATTAATATTTTTTGAATTGTCACAAGTGGACGTAGGTATGATTTATACGCACCCCCCCAAACCACGATTTCATATTGTAGTAGTGTAGAATGTGCAAGTGCAAAATAAATACCTTTAAGTATTTTTAATGATACAGTATTTCTAAGTCAAAAAAACATAAAGTTGAGTTTTCTCATTCTGTCTGCTGTGGAGTTTATTTGACTTTTCCATTTGATGTTATTATCGATAATTATTCCAAGATGTTCACAGCCTAAGCACCCTGATCAAGTTTCTGAAGGAATCGCTTGGGTACCTACTGGACTATAAGGGTATAATAGAGCTATGTATTCGATACATGCGATTATATTAATTGGCTAATTATTTAGATTCATTAATTGACAAACAGTTTGCGTTACATATTATTGGTATTTCGTTAACATTGATATCAGTAAATTTTTCTTTAGCATAGACTACAATTCCACTACTTTTATTTTTGTGATAATTTGTGACATATTGTCTGTAGTTTGGAATACTTGGTATATTTTTATGTATTGCATGCGAGTGTGCCTCGGATAGTATTAAAAAATCTGGTTGTGGACATAATGTTAAATACATAGGTATACCAGAAGTTCGTCCATGTTTCAAATTATACTCCTTATGTTTAAGTGCAAGATTGTTAGGAGATTTATTATATTGTTCTAGATTTTAGTGCATTCGCTGTATGTTTCACATACGTATTCTTCTATATTTTGATTTTTTGTTGATTTCATTTAAGTTAAAGTTTTCATTGCATTTATGAAGGTGTGATAAAATATATAGTTATAATTCTATAAATATATTAATAATAATCCTCACAATTTGTGTTACGATATTCTTGCTAGATTTCAATTCATATCTTGAGGTTTTTATTTTATTCTATAAGATTTATTTTATATTCAGATAATATTCGGGAACTTATAAATTGTTTGTTTAATTGACAACAATATTTAATTTAAAATAAAACAATAACTTTATAAACACCACTTTTATTTTTTATACTTTGTGCCGACCGGGTTTCGCTCCCAAAAAAACGCTTTTTCTTTAAAAAAAACAACAACGGACGCAATACTACCAACGTAATGCGTAAACGCATCACGATCGTCGTTGTGCATTAAAAACTACGCAGGATGCTTCTTAGTTCTTAGTGTCAAGCGGCATCGTTGTAAATTAACCCAACGTTGCCAAATCTGATGATTTACTCAACCAAACGCTCAAATAATTTATAAAAATGTACTCGTGAATGGCCATGGGGACGCAGTACTATCGAAGTAATGCGTGGACGCAGCAAAATCGTCGTTATGCATTAAAAACCACGCAAGACGATTCTTAGTTCTGAGTATCAAGCGGCATCGTTGTAAATTAACCAAATGTTGCCAAATCTGATGATTTACTCAACCAAACGCTCAAATAATATTTAACAATGTACTCCGAATGGCCACGAGGACGCAGTACTATCGACGTAATGCGTAGACGCAGCAAGACCGTCGTTATGTATTCATAATAATATTTGAACGTGATCGGCCAGGGGGACGCAATACTATCAAAGTAATGCGTGGATGCAACATGACCGTCGTTGTATATTCAAAATAATATCTACTCGTGATCGTTCACTGGGACGCAATACTATCAACGTGATGCATGGAAGCATCATGATTGTCATTATGAGTTAAAAATAGTATATTCTCATGAGCGGCTACGGGGACGCAGTACTATCGACGTAATGCGTGGACGCAGCACGACCGTCGTTATGTATATAAAATAATATCTACTCGTAATCGGTCTTGAGGACGCAATACTAACGATGTAATGCGTAGACGCAGCATGATCGTCGTTATGTATCGAAAATTATATTACTTCGTGGACGCGGCAAGATCGTAGAAATGAATAAAAACATACACTGCTCGATATATACATCGTGTAGCGAACCTGTCGGCAAAATGTCAAACGTTCAATATTCGTTTCCAGACATTCTGAGACATTTTTTGCTTCCACAAAAATTTTTGCCATACAATCTACATGGGGTAAGCATCGTTCTGGCCAATTTTGAGGTCAAAACATTGCAGCGTCCGTATATCGGACGCTGTAAGTCGGTGGACGCTGCAATGCTATGGAGTTTTTAGGGGTCGGACGCAACAAATGTAGCGGGATATATATATGTTAACGTTATCACTGATACGGTACGCACGTCTTACTGTCGCGCTGTCATTAAAAAAAATTTTTTTTCGCGAATTTTGTTCACTGCTGGATCGAATAATGAGTGACGTCGTGCTCCTAGAGCTGAAGAGCATCATTCTCGAACAAAGTAGGACGATTAACGAGTTGTTGGACCGTGTAAAGGCCGTGGAAGCGACATTAAATCGGCAGGTAACAAGCAAAAGTGACAACAAAAATGCACTACCTACAAATCCCGCGACTCAGCGCTGGGCTGACGTAGCGGCCCCCGCTGCACCGCACACCGCGCCCGCTACCCTGTCAGCAGTAACGCAAACCAAGGAAAGGATGAGAACTAGAGCGGCCACCAAAGCAAAAAATGACGCCGGTCAATTTGAAACCGCATCTTTTTGCGGCGCGATCCCCAAAACGCACGCCACGGAACCACACGTTCCAATTTCCGAGCCGGAATCAAAAACCGCTCCTAATACGGAAGATTGGGTAAAAATTAAACGCAGACAACGCACAGTGAAGAATTTAACTATCGGTAACTCCGATAAGTCTTCGAGTATAAAATCATATCCAAGAATAAAGAATATTATCGTGTCTAGATTACATAAGGACACAACAGTAGAAGAGATCCGGGCACATCTGGAGAAAAACGAAATAACAAAAAGTGAAATAGAAAAATTCATCGCACATTCTCAAGAATACGCAGCTTTCCGTATAGGTGTAACGGAGGATCTATACGAAAAACTTTTACGGGAAGATTTATGGCCTCGAGGAGTACCGGTAAGACATTATCGGTACTTAAAACCAAAACAAAATCCTATTGATGATAATCAAAACCGGACCAAAGTGAATGAAAATGCCGCCGCGAAATGACTAGAGAACCCCCTAAAAGTGAATTCTCTCCCTTGCACAATTTTTTACCAAAATGTACGGGGATTAAGATCCAAAACCGATGATTTCCTACAAAGTGTAATAATACAGAACAACGATCTTATATTACTATCAGAGACATGGCTTAACGACAGCATTTACAATAGTCAACTCTTCGATCAACGGTATGACGTGTTCAGAAAGGACAGAACCTCGGGACATTCAAGGGGAGGAGGAGTACCGTGCAACTCAAACCCAGAGACTTACCTATCTGGAAAGTAAAGACGAGAATATGTGGATAAAGACATGCCTAAATGATTTTGGTGTTATTTACATATGTGTTGTGTACATTCCACCGGCATCGCCAAATAAAACATATACCGATTTTTTTGATAAGATTACTGAGAATTTTAACTTTTTAATCAATAAAAAGATTATTATAATAGGCGACTTCAATCTAAAATCTAGTAACAAAGGCACCGAAATGGATCTCATATATTTTATGAATCTTTTCCAAATGGAACAAAGCAACTCTATTACAAATGTGAAGGGAAGCACGCTGGACATTGTTATCAGCAACATTGATTTAAAAGTATATAAATCCTTATACTCACTAGTTAAAGAAGACGCTTATCATCCATCGTTGTGTATAGAGATTTCGCCGAACAAAAACACAACCAATTGTCAAACACGAAACTTGTGGAATAATATTGATAATAGTGTTAGGCGAGGATGGAACTTCGAACATGGCGATTTTAAAGCTCTTTATTGCCATTTACAATCTCATGACTGGCAACCTTTGAAGGACATAAATGATGTTAATTTAGCGACACACTTTTTCTATTCCATAATTTATAAATATTTTGATATGTGTTTCAAAATTAAGCGCACTCCGAGGAATGGTAGAAAATATCCTAAATGGTTTTCTAGTGAGATTGTTAGCGACATAAAACTCAAATTCAAACATTACAAAAAATGGAAGAAAACTGGAATGGTGAGTGACCGGGAAATGTTTTGTCTACTTAGAACAAAAATAAAACGCAGTATTCGATTAGCACATGTGCAATATATTAATTCTATTGAAAAAAATATCAAATGCGATCCCAAATCTTTCTGGAAGTATATCTCGTCCAGAAGAAGTGATGGCGGGTTTGTTGACCATGTTACTTGGAATAATCAGTCTTTCTCAGGAGCAGATATTCCAGAAGCATTTGCAGACTATTTTAAATCAACTTATAGTAAGGAAGCTGCGGACTTGAAATCTTTTATACCTGGAAAAAATACGCCAACAAAAGCACAGAATGTTGATATTCAAAATATTACAAACACTGACATCACCGCTGCTGTTAAAAAATTAAAATCCAAAACTTCTTTTGGACCGGATCTTATTCCGTCATTCGTGTTAAAGGGATGCTTTGAGCCCTTATTAACACCTCTCGCGTATATTTATAATCTCTCACTTAACTCCGGAATATTCCCAGACCTGTGGAAAATCTCTAAAGTTACACCGTTACATAAAACTGGTGATAAGGCTTCAGTCTCTAATTATAGACCAGTGGCGATCCTATCCTCTCCAGCCAAGTTGTTTGAACTAATAATTCATAAATGCATTTATACCCAAGTTGAACCCTTTATAATTGACCAGCAACACGGTTTTAGGTCTGGCAGATCTACTGTGTCTAATCTAATGGTTTTTACGGAGTACATATCTCAAGCTCTTGATAGTAACAATCAAGTAGATGTATCATACAATGACTTCGCAAAAGCCTTTGACTCAGTAGATCCGCTTATTCTCCTAAATAAACTCGACCAATTTGGATTTTCAGCGAAACTTCTATGTCTATTTGTAAGTTATTTCTCAAATAGACAACAATACGTAACTTATGGTATTTTCCACTCTTCCAACTTCATCACAAACTCTGGAGTTCCACAGGGGTCGAATCTTGGACCCTTACTTTTCTCGCTATTTATCAATGACATTTACCATTGCATAAAATTTTCCAAGTTTCTCTTATTCGCGGATGACATGAAACTATTCCTTTTAATAAAATCTTTGGAAAATTGCTTGCAGCTACAAAGTGATATAAATTCTATCGTCGAATGGAGTCATACCAATAAATTAGGGTTTAATATTAAGAAATGCTCCATTATGTGCTACACCAAGGCAAACAAAACGATTTACTATAACTACAAAATGTCTTATTCATCTCTTCAGCACATTGTTATTTCAAGAGATTTGGGAATCGCATTTGATACGCACTTAACATTTCACGTCCACATAGAAACGATATGCAACAAAGCTTTAAGAATGCTAGGATTTGTGCTAAGCAACTCCAGACATTTTTGCAGCTCGGCCGCGATTCGTGTGCTATACTATAGTTTAGTACGTAGCATTTTGGAAAGTGGTTCTGTAATATGGGGACCAATGGATTTAACTTACTCTCAAATGATAGAGAAAGTACAAAAGAAGTTTCTGAGATATTTATATCTTAGAGACTTCGGATATTATCCCTGGTTATATCCATCAGCCTTTTTGTCCGGCATGCTGGGTATTAATAGCCTCACCGATAGAAGGAAAACTGCTTTGCTGATAACAGCATATAAACTTCTAAATGGTAACGTCTGTATTCCCGATATTATAGAAAAATTTGAGTTTTATGTCCCCGACAATTATACAAGAGCGCGCAGGCACAGAACCTTTGTCGTTCCAAAATGCAGAACCAACTTACCATTAGTAATGCCGCTCGGAAAAATGATTATGTTACTAAATTACCTGTCCCCTGATATAGATATTTTCCAACTTAATATTCACCAGTTCAAAAACGCTATTATTACTTAATAAATTAAAATAAAATGTATGTTTATTATTGGTTATGTATAACTGTAAATGTGCATTTAAAATAAAATAAATAAATAAATAAATAAATAAATAAATATATATATATATATATATATATATATATATATATATATATATATATATATATATATATGGAGTAAGAGTAGCCCCAGTAAGGATTCTTGAGGAACTCTATAGTTAATGCTATTTGAGTTGACTGTTTTTGTCTCCCATGCTAACATATTGTTTTCTATTGTTCTGGATACGACTTGGTAAGTTGGAGAGCAGGATCAGTTACCCCTGTATTTTCTATTTTTTTTTCGTGCATTTCATTACTCACGGCGTGGCGTCAATGAATTTTTGGAGGTCAACATAAATTCCAAAGACATATTATTTATAGGGTGATTAGTTGCAGAAAGGGTGATAGAATTTATCAAAAAACCGTATTTTTCAAAAATGCTTTTTTTTGGAGCTTTGATTAATATAAGATGGGAAAAACTCGAAAGAAATTTCGGGCACAAATTTACATTGCATTACCATCAGAATTTACCACCGGCTTCAGCGTTAGGCGCGTATGTAAGCATCTTAGCAAAAGCTCTGATGATCTTTTCGCATAAAACCCAGCTACATAAACTATTTCATTACTATTATCTCAGTCTGTCTGTGCAGATAGAGAATGAATAGCGTGTGTTGTATTTACATCCAACAGATTCTGATTTAAAAAAAAAACATGTTTTTACCTTTCACATGTGACATCTATGTAATATTGTCATATAAAACACACGCTTATTTGAATGCAAAGTTGAGTCAAAATTTCTAAGCAATCGGTGAAGAACTTTAGGATTATGATTTTGAACGAAAATTTACGTACCTACACATAATCGACAACTAACAAATCCATAAAATCTTCTGAAGTATTTTTGATTAAATTTTTTAATGATATGGGATAAGACGAAATTTTGGCCAAAATCAACAAAACTGCATCATTCAATTCACAGAAAACTAATTTAGACACAAATTATGTGCGATGAATCACACGAAACGAGGTTCATCCGACCAATCACTCAGTCCTAAAATAATTGGAGCCTGCTGAAAATTTAAAATGTTCAATATTTCAGTCGATAAATAAAGCCGCAGAGTGACAGATGTGCCCCGATCGCATTATCCACTCAGACATTGGCAGGCCGGGAGGAAAATGGTCCCGAGACCAGAGGCGGGTCTCGATGCTGATTTTATGACTAAGAGGCTGGGAATGCACAAAAAACAAAAACAAAAAGAGAGCTTTTTCTTTACACGAGATCTGGATCAACTCCGAAAGGACATTTGTGTAAATTAACTAGAAGATGATATTATTGAGATAAACCGCACGATAGTCGCAAGTGCTACCAACAGTCACCCATTGACATTGGCTATGGCATCTCCAATTGAGGAGTGTTTTTCAATACTCAACATACTTCGAAAGTCAATTTTTTTGGGACAATTTGTTTTTTTCACTTGTCTTTTATCTAAGTGAGCAATGATAATAAAATTAAAACTTGTAAAATTGTACGTTGAAGATATTACATAACGGAGTTTTAAAAAAAAGGTGAGGTTGAAGGGAGTGGGAAAGTGAAGGTGATGGGGGAGAGGAGGGTCAGGAAGTATCTGACTATGTAGATCTAGTCACCAATACCCCTAAAGCCTAGCAAACAACTAGCAACTCTGTAATCAATAAGTGATAGAAACTAAGCAAAATAAAATGATTATCAGTAAGCTTATTTCTATGAAATTAAGTTATGCATCAAGATTAAAGCAAAAACATATATTATAAACCTATCCGTCGTAATGAAAGGATACTTACGAAAATTGGACTGGAAATATCAAAGGAAGAACAATTCAAACCGTAGTTGACGGCTCTTCTTCCTCTCCGGACCAAATCAATGCGGGGGTGCCGCAAGAATCTGTGATGTAGCCGAAGCTGTTTTTCTTGCGCATCAACAATCTCTTTGAAAGTGCACCAATTCATTGCCACGGTTCGTTCACGAAGGTTATCTTTTTGAAAAGCCCCCTTCCACTTATGATATCTTAACAGCTCGGGAAGTTTTGACAAAAAGTTGACCACCACCTTGAAAAGGTTTGTGCCTGGGTAAGGCAAACTTGGTCAGTTTCAATGCCTCCAAAACCCAAGCGTGTCTGATTTCGGCAAAGAGGGAGATCAATGACTTTCTGGTGCAATTAGATGGAAGCACCCTCCCCAATAAAGACTTCATTGAAATGCTTGAAGTAAGTATATCAAACCGGCTCAAGGATCGGGACTTTTGGCTTCCAAGTAACTGGGCATCTTGTATAGGGCTAGCATATTCTTCAATAATAACCAGCGGCTCACCCTATACAAATCTAAAGTACGTCCAACAATTGAATTTGGGAACCACCTCTGGGCTGGAGCCCCACAATACTTGATAAACCTACTTGATTCTGTGCAATGGATGGCGGTCCATCTGATTGACAATCCATTGCTAACTGACCCATAGCTGATAATTTGATTCGGCAATTAAATTCCCGTTAAAAGAACTATGCAAGTTTCGTGACGTCAGATCACAGTTCGAAAGTTGAAGCTGACACAAAAAAAAACATTAAATCGTTAATCGTTATGGTAAAGTGTAATATGATCCATTATAAATATATATTTGATGAAAATAAGTATATTTACCTGATTTAGTATAAGGAATGTTACCAATTGTGATTATAAATTAACACTTATATAAAACGAGAAAGCATAGTTTAACAGTATCTAACCATAATGAGCTGCTAACTGAGTTGGAGAAAACCACAATCACGATAAGAGCATACCCACAAATCCAGAGAGCATTATTATAATGTACACACCTACCGTTAGCATAAGGCACTTTGGTTACAATATTATGATTCAGTGAGATTTATTTCTTAGGTCTTACACGAAAACGAAAAGGACAATTTGTAGATTTCGAATGTTCGAATGTTTCAAATAAAATGTAAAAAGAAATCGATGAACGTACTGTTACGTATGTAAATAGCTTCATGCAATATAAATAATGTGTCCAAACAACTGATCCCTGGCAATCATTCGATAATTTATAATAATATAATATTTTCTCAAAACAACAATATAAATTTTTTAAATCAACAGCCCATTGTAAATCACAATTAAAGAGCAGGACGCCTAATTGGCAGGCACTCTGTATTGGTATGCTAATTTAACAAAAATTTAAAAAAATATACAAATAAGTGATGCACGCGATGGCTTCCGACGGATCTCTCGTGAGTTTTACTGTAGGTAGGAACTTATGTTGGAAGTAGGAAATGCAGCAAAACGGTCGGGCTAGAGGTCATGAACGTGAGAAAGTGGTTGCAATTCAAGCAGACGTTTCAATTATTGCAGCTAGACTGGGTGGGAAATGGGAGGTGTGTGACTAGACGACCAGACTGTAATATTATACGTAGATAATTTACATTAGTTATTTAATTAACGAGCATTACAATCTCTTATCCGTCGGAGTACGACATTTTATTTCTAAAAACATTGCTGTGAGTGTATTACGTTCAGCGTGTTGATTGAATTACCTTACTTTATCGAAAGAAAGACAAACATAATAGAAAAGAGGATGGAAAAACGGGAAAAAGCGTTAGTGAATATTTCTCATCATTTTAGGATTGCGTTAATCCAGTTCATTGCAGTTTAATAAAAAAATACTAATTTCGGTTGTGAGTCTGTCTGACTGTGTAACTCTGGTTCTAATGAACTCGAATTTGTTTTTAATTTAATTTGCATTTTAAAAATTGCAATTGTTTGTGTTAAGAATTCAGACTAGCGATAAAGTACCTACCAGTACCATAAAATTATTTGAATTCTTATTTCAAATATGTATTTTTTATTAAGAAAGATTAACGTTCCTGGGTTACGAATAACCTGACAACATTTAAAAAATCTCCTACTACAACCACTATCAGCGGAAACCACCGACCGGTCATTTTTCACCGACTCTTTTGCGATTTCCCTAAAATAATCGCATTAAACAGAAATAATCAAAGATATTAGAAGAACGAGATATGCTATGTTGGCCGCCGGACCGTAGGCGGAGTACTACCTAATTAGGGTACTTTGAATACTATCGGGACGTGTACGCACAGAAATCTGTTCTATGTATTAGTGCGGATACCTTAGCGTAAGCGAAGGCGTGCAGTAGTTTTGTTGAACAAAACCGGCGACACTGGTCAAAACAATTCCACACAGTATGAACTGCTCATAGCACATCTCGTTCTTCTAATATCTTTGGAAATAATACAACTTTATTATGATCTGCACGGAGAAAAATGAGTACGGCCTTTTATCACTGTACTGGTAAAATGTGACTGCATGCTCATTTCCTGATAAAATATTAGTCATTCGGGATATATTTGAATACGTGTTAGGGACGAGATGCGAAATTATTATTATTTTTAACAACACGTGTTCCGACTTCCTCATAACATATTCGTGATGTACTGTTGTTTGGTTATGAAATTTGCCAATTCATTCTTCATAGACATCCAGTCCCGTTTATAACAGGAAAACGAATAATTTGACAAGATTTTTAATGATTTAACAACATTTCATATTAGAAAATTTTCTCCGTGTGATAATCCATTTCCACTACAATTAATTATTATCTAACATTTATTTCCCTGGAACCAGAAGTATTTAAATACATGACATGAGAGATTACCTGTCATTTGATAAGATAAGATCAATTTTATTACGTTATTTTTTAATGATAAACTAATGTTTATAATACAAGGTTTTTTATGCACGGCACAGAGTTACAACAAATTATTATAAGCAATTACTCGGAAGATATTTCCAATTTGTATGGACATTTCGGGCGAGTAATTATTGCTTATAATAATTTGTTATCCTTTGCGCCATGCCTAAAAAACCTTGTCTTATAAACATTAGTTTATCATTAAAAAATTATAATATTTGACAAGTCAAAATATTTCACCAACAAATGTATATATAATATGTCTCGACGCCATCTAGGGGGAAATTCAACACTAACAAAGCCTTTCCTACAAAAATAAAATTGGTTGTTTACAGGTGAAAATATATAATAAGACATAATTGTTGAATGAAATCCTAGTACATATTGAATTATTTGACGGGTTGGGAATAAGCCGACGTAGCTTAGTGGTTCAGAGCACCTGACCAGCAACCAGAAGGTGCGGGTTCAATTCCCGTCGGCGGCATTTATTTTTAGTCTATTTTAGGTATTTTCAATTAGTATGGATATTTCGGGCGAGTAATTATTGCTTATAATGATTTGTTAATTTTAATACTAGGAGGATCACCGTTTAAGGCTTAATTATTGTAACCTCCTTCTCTTTCTCATAAACGCCCCACGACACAGAAAGAGAGAAGCTTTGCTGCAGCATGATTCAAATTTCTAGGGTGTAAAATTCATATCCCCGGAAGCAAGATCGTTCTTAAGCGAGACATATCATTTAAATACCGAACTCAAGGGATCATTTTTCTCATCATCATCTGGGGATTGCGTTCATTGTCCGGGCGCAGTCAGTGGCGCAGCTGTTGCGGTGGGGGTGGGGTGTGTTGGGGTGGTGTGGGCCTGTGGGGAAGGACCCGAGGCTGCCGCTTGCCAACGCAGGGGTCCGCCGATCGATACCCGGTGCACCCCGTTTACCCCGCACAATGTCTGCGCAAATGTAATATTACACACACCGCTCTGTCTGGAACTGTATTCAATCTTTAGTATAAAGCAGACATTTGTTTTTGTGATGCTGTAAATATTTCTGAGCTCTGGCATCATAAAATTTTAACAACATTAATTTTTCGTAGTTAATGCTTCTATTTTAAACTGGATACACCGTTTACTTCGAAAGCCTTAGAGCCTTAAAAAAATAACTCTCAAATGATATTTTTGTTGTTTGTTTTTGGGGTGTTATGCCGTGGTGCGCTAACTCCTTCTTTAGCCGACGTTTCGGACAGCGTTGCAGTGTCCATCATAACACCCCAAAAAAAATGTCGGCATAACACCCCAAAACCAAACAACAAAAATGCTTTTGGCCGTGAGAATCTAAAAACTTATCTCAAATAATAGGTCAAATTATTTGTCAAAAAAAAAAGTTGAATTTTACTGAACTATTTCATTATGGTGTATAATTAAATACAAAGCAATATCTACACAAGAAAATTAAAACAAAAACATTCTCTTCTGTAAGGGTTTAGCTCTTTCATTGGAGTAAATTGTAGGTATCTATTCAAACGGCAAGTCTTACTGTTTTATAGTAAAATTCGCAATATTTAATGCGATACGACGTAGAACACGTGGAAAATATACGTTTCATTCTAATAAACAATAATAATAATATCTTGAAAAACACATTACAAATATTTTATTCGAGTAAAGTATTCGGGCGACAATGAGTCACTCGATAATGTTAGGGAGAAAGCTCGAAAGCTTCTCGAGAAATTAAATAGATGTGTCATCGTTGTTTCCTTATGCTTTAAGGATTCGTCATTCAGGTTTCATCGAGTAAAAAAGCTTTCAAATAACATAATTTAATTGGAAGTTAAATAATATTTTTATTATTTTAGAATTTCAATTAAAATGAAACATTTTTATTTTTCTATCTTTTATAAGATTTTGTCTTGTTGTACGAATATGATATTGCAATAAAATTCAACGATAAAATACTTCTGTCACTTCGAACGTGGTTATCTAACACTGTTAGAATTAATTAAAATAATAGTGGATTATTTTTAAACCTTAAATAGTAATATTTAATCATTCAAGACAATATTAATGAAAAATACAAAAAACAAAAACACAGAAAAAAATCAGTTAAGAAAAATAATATGCGTTAAGAAAATGAAGGTAATGTTGATGGCTATGTATGATATCGAAGTATGTATGATACAGTTAAAAACAACATAAGTTGATGTGGCTGACTTAGTTCAGTGGTTAGAGCACTTCCCCGACAAAGAAGAGGTCCCGAGTTCAATTCCAAGATGCGATTGAATTTTTTTTCTGGCTTTTTTGTCTGCAATTTCAATTACCTACTTTGTTCGCCTTAGTGGAAAATATTTCGAACAGCTTTCAGATACTTTTAAAATACATATAATAATAATAATAATATTGAACAATTTTTATAGCGCCGCTTTTGTGAGATATCACCTCAGGGGCTTTACAGTTGATGCAGGTATTACAAAAAATATAAATATTACCAAAATAAAGTGAAGTTAAGTAAGGTAAAATGAAGAACAGTAACAGGTGACATGAAGATAGAAGATGGAGACCTTGCAGCACGAATTCTAGGTGGTGAGTATATGAAAATAAATATACTTAAGTATTGTACTGTATATAGTTCGTAATGTAAAGCGCCCTTGAGGTGGTTTTGCACAAAAACGGCGCTATAAAAACCATCCAAATATTATTATTATTATACTATTTGAACAAAAAAGCAGAAAAACCGTTTAAGTGCATCACAAAAAACGTGCATACGGTAAGCATTCTGAACACCACTATCTTCAGCTCGCAAAATCAATTCAATCATGAGCTATAGGGCTTTTTAATGTGTGACAGGGCGGTAATAGATAAGACATCGTTCAGTGTTTTTCAAAAGATCACATTGACATAGGTTTGCCATCTCTAAAATTTGGCAACCAGGACAAGAGGCGTGAAAACCCCGGATTTTAGAGCCCATAACCCGGACATTTCAACAGGTTTTTTTAAGCACAATCAGTGTAATAAAAACAGTTTAAAATGTCATAAATCACCTTTTTATTTATTTTCAGACCTTAAAATTGAATTTTGTCATCTTTTATCATCATTTTAAATGTACCTATCAAAAAAGAATCTTATTACAGTTTGTTACACATTGTTTTCACAATCAGTTAGAATTTTTTCATTCTTAAAATAAAACAAAAAATATTAATATACTGTAATGAAAACTAAGCCTTATTAAAATATTAAACTTAACAAAATTCAATTAAATTTTTAAACAAAAATCATAAAAATATTGAGACCATTTTAGTATTCAGTCTTACAATTTTTGAGGTAACTCTTTTAACTGAATAATAATTATCTTCTTTAAATTTGTATCAGCAGCCATTTACACAACAAAATACCTCTTAACATAATATGAACTAAATTCAGTATTCTTAAATCTTAAGCAACAAAACTGACCCTTTTTAGAGTTTAGACTTACTGGAATGTAAGTTACATTGTTAATTATTTAAAACATATAATATCCAAAACTATTCTCATTTATATCACCTTAAATTTTAATCAACAGCCATATTACCTTAACACGGGCATTAGCCTAGTATGGTTGTAAAAAAAACATAACAATTGTAATTTCAAGAAATCTATGAAATAATAAAAAATTAAAATTCTACATTTCTTTTACGTAATAAAAACAATCATTACTTTAACTACAAAAATGAATAGAAATTATAGCACTTGTAAGTACATTATTTGATTATCCAGCTATTAAAGATTTTTCCTCAGCCTCTTGCCTTTTTACTTTTCAGTTTTTTTGTATTTATCACTCTTTCCGATAGCTTTTAGAATATCTCCCCTTTTTAAAAGGAATTTGTAAAAATCAATGCAGCTGTATTCTTGGAAATTGAATTTAATTTTAATTACTGGCGAGATTGTTTCTACGTTTAGTAAATTTCTTTCTTAGGTCCATTGTTGTGAAATCAATGAGAATATTCTCTCCACGTTGGCAAACCATTGGCAAACCCGGACTACAAATGAAACCCCGCCCGGACGCTCCCCGGACGCTTTCTAAACTAGGACAAATCCGGGGAAACCCGGACGGATGGCAACCCTACATTGACAGGAAGTTGGAAATCTAATTAATCGAATTACTAGTTAGGTACATATATAGCTTTCTTAAAATCCAAATGCATTGCTAAAATAATGATCTGGACTGATAATAATTATTGTATTATATTAACTTAACGATAAATGAATAAGAATTAATTAGCGTAAGGAATAAGAATACGAATTAATTAAAATAATTTGGATTAAGAACAAGTTCATTAATTAAGATAAATGGGATTAAGAGCACATTAATCCATTTATATAAATAATCAGCACCTGCATTAATTGATGATCCTTCAATGTGACTAACGACCACGTCTTAAAAGGTTATACATTATGCATGAAAGATAAATTTACGAAGCTGGTTTGAAGGTATTCCATGTAATTTTATCTCAATCAAAAGCAGGATGAATCTGACAGTTCAATGCGAGATGCATTAGGGTGCAACGCGAACCTTGAGAGAATGCATTTTCTATTGTTGCACTATCATTAATACTTTTAATCTACCGGGAACAAAAGAGTCGCATGCATTTTAAGGCGACAAAAGACTCTAATGACGGGGGTTTGCTCGACGATCACATTTTAATTATTTCTGATGAACGTATTACTAAACCCTGAAATGTTTCTAAAGGAATTCCTACGGATTTAAGTTATTTATATTTAAGATTAAGATTTTATGAAAGCTCGTTTGAAAATTTTATAAAACGTTTTACAACTTAAATTAGACGTAAGCACCAGATTTTATGTTTTTAGACGATGAATTAGTAACTTCTCGAGGCATTCCTCTAGAAACATTTGAGATTTTACTAATACGTTCTTGCTTGAATTGAGTTAACGAAGAGTTATGTAACTGGAGCTCCAATTCATTTAATTGCATGTAATCTATAAGAGACATGTTATATGTCCAGTGTCCAGGATATCTGTCACATAATCTTATCTGGCACATGTTTGAAAATAGAAATAAAATAATTATCTACTAATAAACATTGCAGCCAAGTTGAAAAATAACTGCTAGCTATCGGCAGGATGTTATTCTTCTCCTGTCAGACGATAAACACGGGATGAATCAGAAATAAAAAATATAAAACCTTACTTACTAAAACTGAATTAAAATGTCTGACTTGTTTATGATTTTGTACACTTTCTGAGCGAAATGTACTGATAAAGAAGTCAGTCTGGGTATTTTGGAAGACATTAAAAAGCAAAAAGCAAAATTTCCTGGCACATGTGTTTCATATGATTTAGCGTACTTACAGAAATATTTATGTGATGCCACGTCGAAATATGTTTTTTAGGTACCAAAATGTCTGCGAGAGTCAATTACCTGAAACAAAAACAAACACAAATTAATAATTAATCAATATAGGTGTTCTCGTTCGAGGAAATGTATTTTTTTTGTGATAGGTGATAGCATAAGAGTTCCAGTGGAACTATGACATCTACGTTACGTAATTTTGGAAGTAGTATATGGTAATTAAACACAACGCAAGAGATTTACAGCAATGTTCTCGACTTTGAATGGTGGTCTTATACAAGCACGGTTCAATGGGTATTTTCAACTCTTGAAATTATCCTACATAATATTTTATGTTAATTTTATAAGTTAATTCCGACGCCGGATATGGATCCCATGACCTCTGTTCCTAGAGAGTCAAGGACCGCTCTGACAAAGAGATCATCATATTTACTTCTGGACCAAATTTACTGATTTTAAATAACCGCTGAGACCGAATGGAGAACATTGCACGTGCACCAAAAAAGCCAAAATAAACGATTTCTTTATGCGGATTGAAAGCAAGTGCAAGACGATAAAAATTCCTCATCAAATCAGCCAACGTCAGCACCGTGCACTCTTGCAATAATAACATCTCAAAATAAATAAATTATCACTTCCAAAAATAGTCATCGCCGGCAATACAACGCGGTAACGGCAGGCCAACATTCGTTCCGGGGCCTTAAAAACACAAAGCCTGTACAATCATCGCCAAACATTACACTCCCAACACGCTACCAAGTCCCCGTTGAATGCTGTGTCGGTTTTATCTGTAGATACGAGTATTTTGAATGAATTTTTATCCGCTTTTGAAATGTTTTTAAAAATTTTAATATTAAAGCTGGTTATGATTTATAGGCTTTCTGCTCTTCCATAAATTATGAATGTAACAAAAGAGTGAGGACAAAATGTAGCGACATGACTACAAAAGCAAAATCTACACACTTAGAGGACGAATGAATAGTTATTCTAAGAAAAAAAAATGAGAGGAATTGCTGTAGTAGGTATCTCTCTCAAAATATAATCGTTCGGCGTTTCCAGACAGGATTAAAAAACACTCGGGAGTGTTTTTTCTAGCCAATGGCAATTCTTAAAATGTGTCGCCAAAGGCATTTTAAGTGGTCGCCATGGGCCATAAAGACGGCGGGTGCTTTTTTACCCATGAATGAATTAAACCTGTGATAGCCATGGGCATAATCAAGATATTCAAGACTTCAAAAAATTATTTGCTTTCGATCAATTCATCATTGTCTCTTATTCTTATATCCAAATAGTACTTGATTTAGGAGTAAGTAGCCATGTTGTACTTCATCCTTCTTGAGCCATCGTTTCGAACAGCCTTGCAGCATCCACCATCAGGTGTATGAAGTGTAAAGACTGTAAAGACTAGTTACATTATTTACGTATAATGCTGATATCGCAAACTATTCTGGCTTCATATAGGGGAAACGAAAGAAAACCAGAATGATAATATTCGGTAGGTTTAATTGTCAATTTTATCTATGATTATATAATACCTGAACTAATAGCCCAACCCAAAATAATAACATGTGAAGCTTAACCACCTCTGGAGTTGACAAACACGCAACCCATTCAGCATTCGAGCACGTCAAATGGCCATTAACAGACCTCTACCAAATCACAATGAATAGGCATGATAATATTATATTTCTATTTGAAAAGACCCGCAAAGGAGTGTCTAGAAAAAGGAGGAAGAATTAATTCTGTTGAAGAATGATGGGTGGGTTTCATTCAAATTCAAAATCCAAACGTAATGATGCAGAGACAGTAAATACATATAAAATACCAACGTAATGATGCAGGGACAGTAAATACAAATAATCTTCAAAATAGTCTTTGGGATTTGGCCTGCTTTAGAGTATTAGATGACATACCTTAACAATTGATCAGGTAAAAAAGTTGTTCAGGTAAGCTTTTTGATAGAGTTGTGAAAAGTTGTATTGAAACTAGGTATTATCATCTTTGGGGATGCTGTGTGAATTGTAAATCAAACTTTTAGGTAAATCGATCACCTCTTTAAAAGTACGTTCGTTCATGCTTTTACACCACAAACGCCTCTATAGTTTCTCCAGTATTCGACCAATCCTCATCATACAAAAGGAGAACTGCTAATTTATTAAGAATCTTCTCAAATTATTGGTAATCCGGTTAAAAACGGGATTGCAGGTCATTACCCGTAATGAACGAATTAATAGGTTTCTAGTTAAACTTTTAGTAAAATATGAATATATTATCACGATATCTGAACAAGTGTTCATAAAAAATCTAATTTTTCGCATTTTGTCATTATATATTATCAAGGCAAATAAATGCTGGTGCATGAACACGTGTTATGTGAACTTGCTAAAAGTTTATCTGGAGAAAGACCTGCAATGCCGTTTTTAACCGGATTACGAATAATTTAAAGAGATTTTTTCTAAGTATGTAGGTACCTACTTTATCGCTTGTCAGAATCCTTCTCGAAATCAATTCCAATTTTGAAAACGACACTTAAATTGGGTCACACAGACAACCGAAATCAGTATGTTTAGTGATGATATAATATGTATAGAAATATAAAGTATAAGATCCTAATAGTTGCCCCCTCATTTTATCATAGGCGTTAAAAAGTCACAATTCACGACAAGTCATATTATAAAAACTGCCATAAAATTACCACAATCATATTGATTAAGATAATGAATACATTATAAAAGTAATAATTTATGGGTGTTAATTTATTATCCAAAATTATATTACTCGAGATTATTGAGAAATTCAATTTTGATTAGCAAATAAACTAGCATAATCTAGATATCAATAATTACAGGAATCGTAATCGAGATGTTTATTGTCGCTTTCCTCAATCAAAACTGATCGAATGCTAAGATAAAATGTAAGTAAAATTTTTTGACTAGTGTTTACCAACCATTGCATGACCCAAAGTCAATCTCACGTCAAAGCGAATCTTTTAAATATTATGAAATTTAATAATCAACAATAACTTCGTGTTCAATTCTGTTATGGTGAGAATACACAGACTGGGCAATGAACTAATATAATATTTCATACTGAGAAACGAATCACATTTAGGAAGGCAAATTCTGATCAAAACCTTACAAATTAAGATTCGCTTTTCCTTTCCTAAACACGGTCATTAAAGAAAATAAATACGTCATATTAAAATAAATACCGGAATTAATAATGACAATTCCAATTACATGTGTTTCAATAATATTCTCTGCGTGTGAACCGTATTTAAATTTCTCTAATAAACAATAAACAGTGTTAATCTCAAGTTACCTACCAGGTAAGTATGGTCTTGAATATTATCTGTCTGTACAAAATATAAATAAATAATAATAATATACGTAAATCCTAGCATCACGTTCATTAATCAAATTCATTGTACATATAGTTTTGTATTAGTAATCGACGAACCGGTGGATGCAATTATAAGTAAATAATAGTTTTTTTGGTTTTTAATGAGTTTTTATTATTCACAATGTACATTTGTTACGTATAATTTATTTTTTATTTTTTATAAAATTAGCGACCGGTTTCGACACGTCCGTGTCATTAACTAGCTATTTTAAAACTAAATTTTTAAGTGCAGAAATATGGAGTTTTATTAAGTTTGGTTCTTTGGTGGGAGGGATTTGAGGGAGGGGGAGGGGGTTGAGAGGTAATTTCTCCGAGTTCCCTAATCATTTGATAGAGACAGGCCATAGCTTCAACCGGGATAAAACTAAGTTTAAACATTCTAACATTAATAAATATTTTAATTTGTGCGCATTAGAAACATTAGAAATCAACAAAAAAATTAATTCAAGCATTAATATAGTAAATAAAATAATAGCACACTGCAAATCACCTCTATTGACAATGTTCCCCGTTATGTTGACTCCTCCCTCCGTTTCCTTCTCAACCCCCTCCCCCTCCCTCAAATCCCCTCCCACCAAAGAATCAAACTAAATAAAACCCCATATTTCTGCACTTAAAAATTTAGTTTTAAAATAGCTAGTTAATGACACGGACGTGTCGAACCGGTCGCTAATTTTATTAAAAAAAAATTTATACGTAACAAATGTACATTGTGAATAATAAAAACTCATTAAAAACCAAAAATGTCGAGAAATTGTTACATAATGAATGCCAAAGAAAAAAAAAAAAAATAATAGTTTGTCTAGTAATAAGACATATTAATGTCGCTGATATTTTAAATTCCACATTGTAAGCCAAATTAGTTCAATACTTTTTAGATAGTGTAAATAACGAGTAATCATAAATTATACATGTATGCTTAAGAATTCACAATCTCTAAATAGTATAAAATAAAGTCGCTATCCGTGTATGTCTCTTTGTGCGCTTACTTCTTCTAAACTTTACAACGGATTTTGATAGGGTCTTCACTATCATTTAGAGAACTTCTTCTGGAAGGTTTATAAATATAATACATGGAAATTATATTTATAGAAGGTAGAGAAAAGTCGATGTTTTGTAATCAAGTCGTAACAAATATTTTCGTGCGCTTACTTTACTTAATCTTTGGGCTAAACCCACAGACATAGGAATTAATAGACGAGAAGATAATGGCGAGGGGTAAAATCAACTGTTAAAGAACGAAGGGAGTGAAGCTGACTGTGATTCGTCAATAAATCAATCTGACAGTAAATAGGCATCTCGCATTATAATATCACCATTTTCTTCTTAAAAGTAAAATCTGCTTTTGAATGAATAGACATTTTTACATGGGAGCGCAAATTAATCGCCACGTTATGAACAAATTTGCGAAGTCCAAATTCGGCAAAAAAATTCGGTTCTATTTTCAGAGTCGAATATTTCGTTTAAGTATTTAGTTAAGACACTTTTATAAATGTTCATAATTTACTTCCCAGCAACCAACCAGCTTTGTGTTTCGCGTCCAGACATGTTTCTACAACTGAACCATATTATACGATGTGAATATGCTTAAAATAAAGTAAAATAATGCTTATATATGGAATGTAATACGACAATTGGGTTTATTCTCTTTTTCATATCTATTTTTACAAGTTTTCATAGCATTAGGTCAACATTTTGCCGTGTTATTTCGTAAAATGAACCGATGATGCCTCGACCATAGTTTGCACAAGAATGATGACGTCACGTTTTCAAATTTCACCTGAGGCCATACGCGAGCACAGCCGGCTCCAATGGAACCGGTATGGGAGTGGGGATATTACGCTTTTAATCACTTAGGGCAGGTATACTAATATTCATATGTCTATGGCTAAACCTTATAAGATACATCAAAATAATGTACTACGGAATTGTTATCTTGAACAGGCCTACAGAAAAGCTCATCATGGTATATGTCTATCAACGCCGGGTACATGTCAGCTAGTATCTTTATAATTTTCTTATTACTCGTATATAGATTTCAAGGGTTCTTTAAAGTTAGGGTGAAAATAACTTAATAAGTACCTTTTTATTTACTTTATACTCTTGTTTTCAATTTAATTTATAATCGTGATGTAAAAGCCCAGTGAGGCGTTAGTAAATAAATTACATATTAAAATAAATATTATATATTTATTGCATTCTAATGACTTATTGTAAAAACGGGTTGTATTTTACATTCCCAAATAAATAAAACACATTGTTTATCTTTGCCATGCACATTTGCATTGTCTGCATTGGCATGATGTATAAATCAATATTTTTACACAGTGCATTGCACACATTTGTGTTGTTATCGACACTGTCCGTATTCGAGGTATTATTGATTCGAAACATTAATCGAATATAATCTTTTGTGAACGAATCAAGTCAATAATAATTCATGTTTACTGAAGAAGCAAAACTATTGAACAGTGAAATCTGCATTTGATAAATTTTCAACAGGTCTTGAATTTCCAATAAATAAACGGAACTATTTTCAGCTCCTAAAATCTTCCATCATGAACTACGGAGTTTTTAATGTGGGTACACTTAACAGTAGACAAAATCGATAAGATGGAAGATGCCATATTAATTAATTGTTCCATTTTTTCAAATGTTAAATGAGAAAATAGGTTTTTACACCGAGAAAAATGAGTATGACTGATTTATTGAAATCCTGCTAAAAACGTGATTAAATCCATTTCCCAATAAAATCTTAGTCTATTCAGAATATATTGGGGCACGTGTTCATGCAGGTGTCCTTTTCATAATTCATTAATAAATATAAGGACGAAATGTTACAGTACTAGATTTTTTATGAACACGTGTTTGACACATTCGTGTTTTACCGACAGTTTATTAGGAAAACTGTCAATTCATTCGTTATATAATAGCAATATTTTATTAATAAGTTTTGTCCGTGTAGTGTTGAAGTAAGTCGGGTACTAGGTAAAACTAGGTAAGTTGTAAAAATATAATACCTATAGTTAGTAATATGGTGCAACTGTAATTGTAATTACATTATAATTAAACCAAACCCTAGATAAAACTGATTAATAACATGTTTTAATATCTGGAGCGATTAATTAGCGACTTAACCGTTTATTCTGCCTGCCTGGCTTAAAAAAACGGTAACAGACCATCGCCTACTGGAATAACCACTAGGAGTAAAGAGAGAGAAGAGATAGTTAAGAAGTTACCAATGACGAAGCGTCGTTAAGGTAGGCGACATAGCTACACGCATCATGGCTTGGCAGGTGTCAGGTGGGACAGCTCGGTATGGGAATGTTTGGCGAGCGATATGCTGATATATGCCAAGCCACGCAAATATAGCGCGCTTATGGTGTGGTCTGTCATAGGCTTAAGACTCTATGCACAAAAAAATTGATAAACCATTGGTTCATTAATTAAGGGTGTCGACACATTCCGATATACGCTAGATGAAAATGATTTAGAAATGATATTCCACGGCAGTTCCCCAAATGATCTGACCCCCTCTGTGTGACACCTCAACATATAATCTGTATAAGCTACGCCAAAATAAGCGTTGATGCGTATAGCGTAATGTCTTAGGCTTAAATTTTTTGCATGAATGGACTAATTAAAAGCACGGCTTTTGAAATGAAACGCGGAAAATTATCGAGTATAATTTTATAATGCATGAATAAAACACTCGTTTTTCAGATCAGTGTAACCAAATTTACGCTAGTATATGTATTTTGACATGCTTAATAATGGTTGATAAGACGCCAGACTTTTTTTACAGGTTGCGCTTCTATGTCAATCTGAATAAGGGTCAACTTGAATTGTTGTTTCAAATCTGCTCATCTGATATTGGCTGTTTTTACAAATGTTTGCATTCGATAAGTGTGTGGTGGCTTTTTGTAATACATGATCATTATTTTATTTGATACTGGCTAAGGTCCCCTGCGTCGCCCAAGCTTTAGGAAGGGTTTTACGAAATCAGAAGTAGGCAGTAATTTTCCTCCTACATCAACTGTGCAGAATTACATCAATATGTATCAAAATTCTGCTTTAAGGGGTGGGAAAAGGAGGTGGGATGGTTTTTCAAAATCTTGTGTAGATAGTGACCTTCCTCCTGCTTTGAAGGTAAAGTGTGCAAAATGTCAGCAATCAATCTTAGAATAAAACTGTGGATTTGTATAAAAATCACTCCACAGACTCTCTTTGTTATATATTGATATTACATACAATAAACATTGAAAAAACATGAAGGACAACTTACATTTATAATTACGTGAACTGCACAGCGGTAAGTTTCTTGGCTCTCCCCATCAAAACCCATAACAAAATTATAAAAATCTAATGGTTTTTTATACACACAATTTTTGTTAACTCGTTCCTGAGAGGAATACCTACAATCACCATTTACATAATAGCCCCGGGGAGAGACTAACGTTTAAAATCGAAACATTCCTTAAAATGTCATAAATGAAACGAAGCAAAAAAAAAATTGTTAGCACTTCTTCATCATCATTTAGTCCAATTCCAACTCTGCTAATCTGATCTGAATACTATTATACTGCACAGTTGTATTGGCTTCTATCAGTTAGAACTCTTTCCATGAAGAGATCTGATGTTTTTGAGGAGCACCGAAATCTGTTTCAAACATAAAATAACCTTCCTGAACATACACAGTATGTATCCACTGCTTGGATTTGAGTATCAAGAAGTCTCAAGCAAATAATAACATTGCTGACAAAATAACTTGATCAACGTCAGATCCAGTGTGTTTAACTAGAGAAAATAGTTTACAGTTGAAACGAGTATCAGTGGATGACAGAAAATCACAACCGTGCAGCTACTAGCCGTGAATGTGGACCGCGGCGAATGGTCAATAATGGTACATTCATTTCACCGCCTCCTCTATATCATGTGCTCCGGGCACCTGCCGCTTAGAATTACACGTGCACAATTAGTTTGGAACGGCTTTAGCAGTGTTTAATGGATAGATCTTATTAGCCGGGTACTTCCCAACACTCTTCTTTCTTATCTCAGTCTCTTCCCCATTTTCTCCAACCTCACAATATATAGGTATACAATACAATATATCTAAATTATGGGATGCCAAGTGCCATAGTGCCAAGAGTTGTGGACTCTTTTGCGTTATTCATCGTTTTAAAAAGTTGAATCTGCAAGCTCTATCGTCAGTTTATTTGGTTGAATTCAAAATTACATTTGTACGGACAAGACAAGAATTTTACTATTATTAGATTAGATACACACTGAGAAAAAAATGTTTCGATGCTATCGGAAGTCGAACTTGGAATCGCCGCTTGCCGAGAGTTTGCCTTCCTTATTTGGCTACTGTTTTTCCTGCATTTCTCCACAGCATATTATTGATTGAAATCATTTTGAAGGCTCAAACCACAGAGTAAGGAATAGCCAGAGATGCCCGTAGGGGCGAGGGGGACAAACCAAGTGGCGCGAAGCAGGGGGAGTGGCGTGGGTAACGTGGATGTGTGATATCTGACAGGGAGATAAAAGGAATCTGACAGTATACAGGCAGTCAATCTGACAGTATATTTCTCTTTCACAACCTCTTAAATCTCTCTTGATTTGTCAAGACTTCTGCCAACAAAGAACGCGGCACTCGAACCAGCATCTCATAGGGATGCTCCTCCAAGTTCAAACATGGCTAGTAAACGAATAATCATCTTGGAATGGGGATGGAAAAGTAGATAATATGAGTTAACACTAACAAATAGCAATGACATGTCTCGCGGCTAGAAGTGAACTTTTCATGCTGATTTCTTGTAACTGCAAAACCTCGAGCGTAAAGCCATGTAGCTGACGGAGGTTTCTGTTATGCAACAGAAACAAGTCTAAAATACTGTTGAACTGTTGCATTATTTGAAGATAACTGTGATGCGCAGAGAATGATAATTTTCTGTAGCCCCTAAACATATGAAAAGTTTTATAATTTTGTATTGTAATTTGTAAATCTTCACATACATATTGCGAATTCTATTAAGTAATAAGAACTATTTTTGACATTCTTGCTCTGCACTGAGCTGCGCTGTCTGCATCTCGGCATATGAATGCCCATATGAAGCCTAAGAATACTGGTGGCACCCGTATGGACATCGGATTTCTGTGAAATGGAGCTTTGATGTTCGATGCAATTACGATCATCGAGGAAGAGCAAAATGAATATTGTTGAAGCTACCATGAAGAAAGTATTGAAAAAGAAAATCAGATATCGACAAACACCCTCAATAATCCCCAAAAAGAAGCGACGTTATTTTAAACCAATTGATAATGTTTCCACTCGCAAACGAGTATAATTCTGCCTGATTTGCAAATGCGATTTCATTTAATAAGAAGCCCCAAAACTGATATAACATCGCGCTATACAGCTACTGCTATGCTATGGAGATTGACTTTCAAAATACCGGAGAAGGCATGTCTGCGTAACGGCACGCATTCGAGAAAGCATACAATATAAAATATTATTTTAGTAGTGGGTGGTCAACTAAATAGTACAAAATAACATTGTGATGGGTTATTATGCCGTGTTAATCTTCCTCCTTCTTTAGACAACGTTTCGGACATACAGTGTCAATCATCAGGGCAGATATATAAAATAAATCAAGATAGTAATTTTGGCCGTAAAAATCTCAAAACAGTAGATAAAAATAAACTTCAAATATTTTATATTGATTTTGTAATGTTTTTTACTAGGAGTACCCACAAAAATATACATGAGAGTAAGCGAGATTTATTCCTTTAATCTTTTTTAATGTCCATATAAATTCCCTTAGCTGATGTATCCTACCTCCACTGACACTATCATTCCAGTAATACCAAACTGGTCTTTACCGGACCTCCTCATATGAAAGTACTGGTACTAGAAGATTGCTGATAGAATAAACTTCGTTTAGGACTATAAAAACAACATTCCTACAGCTAAGCCAACTTGGGAGAGTTTTAATGTTGCTCTATCTGCAAAAAGTGTGAATCATGACCCATCTTCATTTAGTTGTGTTCGATCAAGAACCATTATATTCAGGTTACTTATAAATTCCACCCACAATAATTATTACTAGCGAACTGCCCCGGCTTTGCACGGGTGTAATGTACTAATGTGGCGTCAGGATTCTTGCTGCAGAGTCTCCATCTCTATCTTCGTCGAACGTCACAGCGGTGCTGCCAAGGTCTGGTATCTACGAGTATGTGCACAGACATATGATTCATATGTCTATGAGTATGTGAGATATTGTGTCAGCGCTTTATTAGCAGCAGACACATACCTGGACGGATGACGAACCTCGTGCTGGCACTGTTGGTGGACGCGGTGGACTCTCTTGCTGCAGAAGCTGGTCCAGTTACTTCACCGCCTAGGATTCTTACTGCAGAGTCTCCATCTTCTATCTTCATGTCACCTGTTCCTGTACTTCATTTTACAACTTAACTTCACTTTCTTTTTGTAATATTCATATTTTTGTAATATCTGCATCAACTGTAAAGCGCCCTTGAGGTGATGTCTCACAAAAGCGGCGCTATACAAATTATCCAAGAAATAAATAACACGGTATCCTGTATACTGTAACACGGAATCGGATAGTAATCCGATCCATTTTTAGGCGCTTTGAGTTTACGGTTCCAAAAAGTGCGTTTATCAATAATTTTACTTTATTAATATTTTAATGTAAACATACATTTTTTGCAGAGCTTACCGATTTAGCGACTTAATTTATGACTTATTAGATTGTGTAAATATCAAAGTATTATCTTGAATCAGACTATACTGACAGTAACTAAATAATGTAATATACGTCCGTTTCGACACAGGTGTACCCTAGTGAGACAGATGTCGAAAAATGATATGTAATAAAACTTTGTATTACCAAATAAATAAAAAATAAATAAAGTCTTTATATATTAGAATAGCCGGGACGAGTCAGCGCTACCAGAGATAGGACAACACTCTTGTCCAGGCCGTTGCCCAGTGGCAGGGAGCGCCTCGACACCAGAGATGGAGAATTTCACTCAAGCCACCATAAAGTCCTAATGTGTTCATCAATTTATTCGTTTTTTTATTTCTATATTGATTTTTTATGTATTAACTTAAATGGTTCCATGATAACTCAACACAGTGACAATTCAACACACTTTTAAAAAGTGATATAAAGTCATTGGAAACGATGAAAAAATAAATTTAACCTAACCTAACCTACTTAACCGAAAATGGGTTCGTAAGTAGGAGTATTTGAACTTTAAAGCAGTTTTCATAGGCCTTATACATGTTCTGGGCTTATAAAAAGACTTAATAAAATACTCGATTGTTTCAAAGGCCAAGATGTATTCTACTCGCAATATTTAATTAAAGTATCTGTAAAATTTCTAGGCGACCAAATTTTCAAACCAAAAACACATGATTTTGCATTACTACGTGAGGCATCGCCTTAAGATAGCTCACGTCGCGTCGTCGCGTGTGTTTTAACATTATTTGGCAAAAATAACACATCTTTAAACATCAAACCGTAATAATCACAAGCAAAACATCAATATTTGATGAGGACATACTTTCTTAATTCATTTTTAAAATAAATCATATTGTCAATCTAAATAATTTCACTAAGAATTTTGTTGTAAAGTTGGATGGCCTGGTACATCAGAGATTTCTGGCTGTTTGATTTCTTCCTTGTGGGTAATCAATGTTTTGCATTTCTCTCCCCGTGCCCGTATCTTATAATTATAATTTTATTTTTCCTTTAATTTACTTAGACATCGTCCCAATGTTTATCTCCTATATTAAAATAAATACATTCAGATATCTATTTAGTTTAGAGATAACAAAGCAGCCCAGAATAACGTTAAAAAACACAAAAAAAATTTATTTAATGTAGAATTATTTTAACAGTTTTTCTGGAAAACTGACAGGAATAAAATTTTATGATCAACAAAAAATATTGAAAAGTTCCAATGCAATATACAATAAATTAAATTTGAATATTAAGTCAATGAAAGTGAAGCGCAGTAATAAGTGGTTTTCCCTCTTTTAAACGGGTGCGAAAAGTGACTCCTAAAATGGAAGCAATTAAGAGACTCCCAAATATTCGAAATGTAGATTCTGAGAAAAATTTTAAGGATAAAATTTAGAATCAGTCCAACTGAACACATGAGACAAGACTTCCTTCGTAAACTAGTCCCAGCGAGAGCTCTTACGGACGTCATCAACGTGTGTCCTATTCCTTCTTACGCGTATTGTTAAAAAACGAAAAAGACAGAAGATCCTACAACGATGACGTGATGTACGATATCTCGCTGCGACTAGCATACATATCCCCGTATTCATAATAAATAATGAGCATAAAGCCGGATATTTCCGATCTAACTACCTAGCAAATTTGTAGTACATTTGTCCTACTAATTATTTTAAAATCTTAACAGTTTAACCCACAAATCTAAACCCTTTCACAGTCCGCGACATCTACAAACACTAGTTATCGTTTTTTTAATCTGAAGATTAGCTAAGGTAATTTAACACCAGTTTGAGGTAATTTCTTGATTTTGGCGCAATTTCAATTGGCGAAACGATAATATTTAAAAAAAAAATTAAAAGATGATTTTAGAGGGCAAGAAGTTCACGAACAAAATAGGGATCGTGTATGGATGACAAAGAATGAACCACCATGATAATGGAGAATTTGAAGAGCGAAGCGTGCCACAGATGACAGGAAGAAATATTCATTTCGTTTGTTTTCCAAACAGGATAAATACTACAACTGATGATGATGAAGATTACGGGGCTAGTTTTTCGAAATGGTATTAGTCAGATTACAAGTATTGAACGGCAGTAAACTACAAGTGGAACGCTTTTTTTAAAGGGTGGACATCGATTAGAGATAACTCAATGAATAATGCATAAATGAACATTATTAAACACAGCTAAGTAATCCAATTCGCATTCCAATGCGACAGTGAGCTGTATCTGTCTCTAGCGCAGTTCCACCGGTTTAGGATACAATCTGATAACTGGATAGACCAGTCAATAACATGGCGATGGGTAAAAAAATGCAAAGACATTAATTCTTTCATACAAGAAAAAGTGACGTTTTCTTCGGAGGTGCCGTCACAGGAAACGACAAAGGTAAGTTACTGGGCATAATATACTCATAGCTCTTATTTAACGGAAGAAGAAATGGCAATTTTCCATCGGAAAAGAGTGTTGAGAAATAAATCTCACAAATGGAAAATGTAGTAGAATAGAAATAATATAGCACAATAAGATGATTTTCAGAGAATAGTTCAACCAGTTTTAGAGGTCAAATTTTACATTATGTAAAGATAGTGCTCTAATGAACAAAAGGATTTAAATTGTTTACGTTTCAAATAAATAATTTATTCATCTACATTGTACAGATAAAACCATCACTTTACCCAGAAAAAGAATGAACTGCTTTTACTACCTATGAACCTATGTAAAGGAAAATGTTATAAAATAATTCAAACAAAAGCAATACACATGGAAAACGAACAGACGTCAATTATGCATGTGTGTAAAATAAGGTAAGAGGCTAAATCGATACCCATAACCAATGTTAAATGTCACGATCAAATAAACTGATTATTTTAGATAAATCTAATGAATCAATAAGAATGCACAAGAAATGAGATTTAAACAGTAAATTTCTAAAATTGGACATGGTTCAAACTTCCAATAGATAATTGCAATGAATATGAATCCATTTTGTATTATCTTTGTAAACGGATGCAGAGATATTGGGTCCACAATTACACATAACAGTTGTATCGACGATAAACTGTAAAATAAAACATGTTAACAGAATGGATACACCAAAAACTAGCATGACAACAAAAACTCTGATTAATCTCTAAAAAAAATATCCGGTGAATCAAGATTTACATGCATAAACAGAATTCATTCTGAGTGCCGCCGAATTTTTTTGTTTTTCTGTATTTTTTAACGATAACGGATACATTTCACGACTGGGAAGAGTTGATTCGAGTCTCTAATTTTTTTAAAGAGAAGATCCATAAATCAACCGATGATGCTGTTGTTGAAGATTGGAATTTCGCGTGTGGTTGTACGGTAAGTTTCCAAGTAAAGAATGTATTATTCAAGCACCATTAATGAACGGAACGGGTTTAAATTGATGTGTTAATGCTTTGATATGAATATTCAACTGTTACAACTGGGTCTGCACCAAAAAACACCCATTTCTCGACACACGAACATTGAAGCTGCAAAGAAGATAGGTATTCTGCCTTTTCACAGGGAAATCATGCTAAATCAGACAATCTCGGCAAATAAAATACCAGTTAATTTCAGATCAAATGATAGGCGTTAAACGACATAATATTAATATCATGTTAGAAAATTAACGTGATGGATCAACGAGGATTCAGTGAGTACACTAAATACCAGTTAATTTCAGATCAAATGATAGTCGTTAAACAACGAATATTAATGTCATGTTAGGACCCTGATGGAATTAAATGTAAAAATTAACGTGATGGATCAACGAGGATTCAGTCAGTAAACTGTGGTAGATATTTTTGAGAGGGAGGGCATTTGGAGAAGTACTAAAAAATTGTTTCTGGTGGACGAGTTGAAGTATACCAATAATTGTTTGAAGAGTCATTTATGACGAGATTCATAAAACTAGGACGACTCCGTTGGACAGGACAAGTAGCAAGGATTAGTCGACAACCAATGAAGGTTATTTATACTAATCCTGCAGGACGAAGGCGTGTTGAGAGATCTAAAGTGATGAGTGATCTAAATCTAGGTGGATGGACGATGTGGAGGCCAACACCCCACAGAAAAAACGAAACTCGAAGGAGATTGCAGTGATAATGACGATAAGCGTGGATACAATTTCAGAATTTATAATATAAACTGGAGATAAAACGTTTTTAAATACATCTGTTTGAATTTTATTTTTGTTTTCGGGTATGAATTAATGAAATCGTTGAAATTAGAAATTAACCCACTTCCTGACATCCGATAGAGCTGACACTTTTCAGATAGACCCGTTGTCGATGACAATGCATTCTATTAACTTTTGGTAGCACTCACGATTACACCATTATATTAGATGACATTATAGCAGTTAATTTACCTATCGGGATTTGGCTCAGTTGTTAGCGCGGTTGACTCCACTCCCTAGGAAGGTTTAATCCTCAATCGAAAAAAAGTTGTTTTTTTATATACAGGGTGTATCGGCACTAACCCGACAAACTTTAACCAGCTTTTCCTTAGCACATTTGGAGTAAAAAATGTTAGGGGCACTTTGCTGTCCGGTAGCATTTTTTTTAAATTAAAAACAAAAAAATTCAAATTTTCCACACTACATCACTGTCATTGGCATTGCGTTTCGTGTTCAACAGCTGTTATAAGCAAGTATGTCAAAAAGCGTCTTCGCTCTTTCGCACACACTAAATAATAATAGTTAAAAATGAGACGAATGGTGCCGTGCCATTTCGTTGTGATTGTAAAAGTGCGCCAATATAGACACACACGTGCATTATTCAACGGAATTCGAATAAAATATTTGCCAGATGGGTTTTCAAACTTTGACAAAGGATAAAACAGTGGTGACATGTGGTGAAAATATGAATAATAATTTTATTATTAAAAAAAACGTTACCGGACAGCAAAGTGCACATACGATTTTTTACTCCAAATGTGCTAAGGAATAGCTGGTTAAAGTTTGTCGGGTACGTGCCGGTACACCCTGTATACCTAGAAATAAAAAAATAGATGTTTTATAGTAACAAAACTTTTTTTTACGGGTATGATTTTATTCGCTTGTTAACTTTTATAAACGTCGAAAATAATATCCCTTCCTACGATTTCCTGGTCAAATTTTTTGTGTTCATGTGAAAGAGTTTCCAATTGTCAGGAGCGAATGGTTCTATACCGTGAGGTTGTAGGGAGTATAAGTAAAGAAAATAGGGATGGGGAAGGTTGGGAAGTGCCTGGCTATTCAGATATGGTCTTCAAACACGGCTAACACCATTTGAAGAAAATTTTCGATCCTGTATGGTGGTCTTTCATAAGGACGATGTATTGAGAATATCTACCACTTTACGTTCAATTTAATCATTTTGGCACCTACCTATCATTCTTTTTATCTTCCTGATTATATTTTTAACCGCTAGCCAGCCATAGATTGCCGACGTATCATACATTTAAAAAAAGCATAAACCGATATGTTGTGGTTAATTTGGTACCACTATAAAACGTTACCTCAATTAAAAATTACAAGCGCAACAAGAACAGTACGCAAGTAAACGAACGTAATTATTTTATCCGTAAAATTATTTACAATCATGTACCGTTGATAGCAATCAGAACGATCCGCCGAGCAACAATAAATTATCGCTGAGCAATAATACATTATTAACTGCGCTACACACGCAAGAATCGGATGGGTAACGGAGTTATTGATTGGTTATTTTTAAATAATACATTTGACTACAGAGCAAGCAGTTACTTAATTAAATCTTTCTTCTGCCGTTAGTCACAGTTTAAACAAATAATTTTTCGGATTAGTGAAAATGAAATTCAGATTTATATTTTAACATTTTTTTAACGTGAAAACCGCACAAAAGTTGCGACTGCTTTCAACCGTCTGGAGCAGGATTTCTAACTAAAAACTTGAGCAACTTTTTTTGAAAGAAGTTTCACACTTGTCAATATGCTTTCAAATGTCGAGTTGATCAACTAAAATCGAAACGTCTGAACCCGCTGTAAGCGATCCTTCGATATGAAATTATACTGTGACTAAAACGATCAGTTATTATTAGTATTAATAACTAGGTACTTATAATCGCGACGGACGTGCTTACCAGGTAATTACTGACATAATTTTCTTAAATGCATCCGTTTCTTGATGCTATTAATAAATATTGAAAAGAAATCGTAGATACTTTTAAATAGGTAGGTACTTTTTTTTAAAATTTTAATCGGTATTTGTGTTCCATTTTTAAATAAAGATGGGTTAATTTAAAAATGGGAAAATAAGGACTGCATTCACATGGGAGGAAAGAAACGGTCCGGTGACGGCGCCTTTTATTGTCAATGGCTGATGAACGTGGGGACAATGGCTACCCACCTTCTTTAGATAAGAAAGGACATCGGGGCTCTTTCTATGGTCATTCTAAGATTCGACATCCAGACGTTTTGTGTTGGGGATTGGCGTCCGTTCATTGACAGAATTGAATATACTCTCAGCATCGCCCTGGTAAAAGACCACCATTCAGAATCAAAATGCCGTGTTTGGTGACCAGATACGAATAGCCAGGTACCATCCCACCTTCCTCTTCCTAATCTCCTCATACGTCCCACTACATTCACATTCACAACAGACTTACCCCAAACGGTGATGCTATGCCTTATCGTGCCCTTAGGACAACAAGGTTATATCTGACATTTTGGCCAAAATTGACCTTAAGCAACTTTTTTTTTTCTCTTTAACCTTATCTAAAATATGTCGAACTTATGTAAGATAACAGATTATATTTATTGTTTAAAACCATCACGGTTCCCTTTTGCAAATTGAGAGCAACTAAATAGTTCTATTAAAAAAATATATTAAAGTTTTTGGAAAAACAAGGTTCCATTTGCAAATTTTAAGGGAAACTCAGTTCTATCTGCCGTAGGTAAAATATGTTCGGAACAACGTGGTTCTATTTTCAGTGTATTCGAGCTCATTTGCTTAAAATACACGAAAAATTACATTTGTAAATGAGTATGCAGAATGTTTTGTAATTGAATTATTTTTAAGTTTAAGAACATTCTATGCAAAAAAACATGGAATTTAGCAAAAAAAAAATATCAATATAATCTGACAGGACTTTGTTGTTCGAGTTAAGCTGATTTTGAAAGCAACGATGTTCTATTTCTAAGTTGTTTAAATAAGAGTAAATAGAATTTTCCCAGAGCTTGAATTTTAACATTGAAAGTTGATGAATTATTCAAATTTCAAAATTGATTTACAAGTTCGGTGGAGGTTCTATTCTAGTTCTATGATTGTATCATAATTGCTTGAAATCAACTTTGAATTTTGAACAATTCTTCATTTTTCAAAGTTAATTTTTAGGTTTTTTGAAAGATTTTTTTCAAGTTTTGTTATTATTTCAGTTCTGTCAAGCAGTTAGCCTATAATGATATAATGTGAGAACTTGAATAGAACCTTCGCAGAACTTGAAAATCAACTTTGAAATTTTATGAATTGTTCAAATTCTGTGAAACAAGCCGTTCTTAGTATGTTATTCGGGATTAAGACTTTGAACTTCAATATCTCAGTTCCAAGTGTATATTATACTGGCTTCGGACAGTTAAATTTTATGAATTGTTCAAATTCTGTGAAACAAGCCGTTCTTAGTATGTTATTTGGGATTAAGACTTTGAACTTCAATATCTCAGTTCCAAGTGTATATTATACTGGCTTCGGACAGTTAAATTTTATGAATTGTTCAAATTCTGTGAAACAAGCCGTTCTTAGTATGTTATTTGGGATTAAGACTTTGAACTTCAATATCTCAACTCCAAGTGTATATTATACTGGCTTCGGACAGTTAAATTTTATGAATTGTTCAAATTCTGTGAAACAAGCCGTTCTTAGTATGTTATTTGGGATTAAGACTTTGAACTTCAATATCTCAGTTCCAAGTGTATATTATACTGGCTTCGGAGAGTTAAATTTTATGAATTGTTCAAATTCTGTGAAACAAGCCGTTCTTAGTATGTTATTTGGGATTAAGACTTTGAACTTCAATATCTCAGTTCCAAGTGTATATTATACTGGCTTCGGACAGTTAAATTTTATGAATTGTTCAAATTCTGTGAAACAAGCCGTTCTTAGTATGTTTTTCGGGATTAAGACTTTGAACTTCAATATCTCAGTTCGGAGTGTATATTATACTGGCTTCGGACAGTTAAATTTTATGAATTGTTCAAATTCTGTGAAACAAGCCGTTCTTAGTATGTTATTTGGGATTAAGACTTTGAACTTCAATATCTCAGTTCCAAGTGTATATTATACTGGCTTCGGACAGTTAAATTTTATGAATTGTTCAAATTCTGTGAAACAAGCCGTTCTTAGTATGTTATTTGGGATTAAGACTTTGAACTTCAATATCTCAGTTCCAAGTGTATATTATACTGGCTTCGGACAGTTAAATTTTATGAATTGTTCAAATTCTGTGAAACAAGCCGTTCTTAGTATGTTATTTGGGATTAAGACTTTGAACTTCAATATCTCAGTTCCAAGTGTATATTATATTGGCTTCGGACAGTTAAAACTGTTGTGCGGTATTCAGATGAAAAATGATCACAAATGAGATTTTTTTAAATATGGCAACTGAAATATAAGTGATAGGTAATAACACTAATAACTAATAATAGTTCTATATTTCCTACTAAGCCGATTTTACATCAGGCAGACACAGGTATTTCACACAGGTAAATAGTGCGGGTCACCTCGTCACCTGAATGTGATCGATAAAACAACTTACCGATGGTATATGCTTACATAGATAATCTCAATAACTTCACTACCATAACTAATATATTGGCAATCTGTCAAACAAACTTTAATATAATTCATACTATGTGAACTATCATAATTTTTTAGTGTTCGGAGAAAACTAACCGATATAAAATATTATAATTTTTTTTCTTCGAACTTTTCGTAATCCTGTTAAAAACGGGACTGCAGGCCCTAATCGAATGAATGGATAGGTTTCATGTTAAACTTTCAGGTGCATGAACACGTTTTCAGTTATATTCGGAAAGAACGTAAGGACCTTAGAACGGGGTACCCCAGTAAGGACACATTATCGTATTTAAAAAAATTGTTATATAAAAAAAAAATAAGTATACAATAAAAAATAAAAAAATATATAAAATAAATAAATATAAAACAAAAATAAAAAAAAATAAAAATAAAAAACTACCATTTTATTGGCCACCGACCTGCTGTCCCGTTTTTAACTGTAATTTAATAAATCAGCAATACTCTTTTTTCCATTTGGCTTGACTTCGAACTCAAGAGCCCCGCAGGTCAAGAAAAATTGAATTATTTTAAATACCTACCTGCGTTTTTATTTCTATAAAATTCAATGTAATATTTCAAAATAATAAAATATTACACATAATGTATTTGCGGCACTTTGCAGAGTGGTAAAATACTTTCAATGTCACCTTGGTGAAAGAAAACCATCCAGAATCGAAATGGATTTGGCCGCGATTGGTGACCATATTTCCTCTCTCACATGTCCATTTTGGCCTTACAACATACCCCAGTGAAGATGCCCACAGATATCCAAATTAATAGGCTTGCCCTACCACGAAATCTGGGTATCATTTCGACGAGCTGGAGGCAAACCACGTGACAATGTTTTTGAGGAGTGTTCGAAAATGCTTTGAATAAACTATGACATAATAATAATAATAATAGTTGGATGACTTGTATAGCGCCGTTTTTGTGCAAAAACACCTCAAGGGCGCTGTAAGACATCAGTCGAACATTGAAATAACTAAGGTAGTAAGGCAAAGGTTTGCAGTTTTGAGTGAGGTGGGAAAATTAAAGCACATTTGTAAAAGTATCTAACTAGATATTAAATTTTGGAAACAAGCCCGAAATTTTGTTTACCCGATTTGCGATATGTAGTTCCGATTTTACGCAGCTTTTTTAAATTTCAAAAACAGATTTTATCTTCTAGGACCGAATGGTAATATTACAATGGGAGTTTCCTGTATACAGTCAGATTCATTCATTGATGAATCACCGAAAGTAGGATGGTCATGCGCAAGTTGGTTTATTCCCCCTTTTCCTGATTGGTTCGTCTATTAATTTTAATTTTTATGGGCAATTGGGAATCTTGTGCAGTACCTACTCACGTAAAATAAAATAAAAATGTAAAGAATATAAATCTGTTTGCCTATCCTACTAAAACTCTAAATCGATAAGCTAATTAAATATATAAAGGAATTTCAAGGATAACATACCAATATCAATCAGATCAACCAACAAAGAAATAATTTTCAGCATGAGCTGTAGAATGTAGAATGTGAAAAAAGCAGTCATAGGTATGGTTTCTCTCAAATTTTGTTCAACAACAAAAATGATTAGGGTTGTGGGTACCTAGAACCTACCTAATTACATATGAATAATTAATAACGTTGATTTTACAATTTATAGGAGATACATAAATATTTTTTAATATATTGAAATTATTCATGTAATAAAATTATTAATTTGTATTATTTATTTATTTATTTATTTATATATATATATACGCCTAAAAAGGCTTTTACATAGAAGTGATACATGATGCAGTGTGCATAGGAGAATATGTATTATACAGGAGATATTGACAGTAAATAGATGTAATCCATTTTAGAGAAGGTACAAAATACACACTTGTAAAATTGTGATTACAAGTATAATGAGAAAATATTAAAAAATATGAAGCAATATTAGTCAAACGTAAGAGTAACATAAAGTAAAAAAGAAATTACAACAACACTACATATAAGACAAATCATTAAAACTAATTTACCAACGCTACTCTAATTTGTAGGATTCAACAAAGTGTTGGTGTAGATTATGCTTAATTCTATATATGGAGTCAATAAATAAATCAATAGCACCCCCATACTTGTTGCCCAGATCATGCATCCTATTGGTCAGTGAGTGTGTCTGATAGTTGGTCAAGTATGTATTACAGAAGAATGTTATATTTTGTCTTGTATTCCTAGTCGGCACATGTAGTTTAATAGTGGCAAGGATGGCAGGACTATCAATTAAGTTGTTAATGACTCTGTGTAACACAACCAGGTCTGAAATATTTCTCCTGTCAGACAGTGTTATTAGATGCAATTGATTCATCAAATCAAACTGACATAATATGAAACTTCATGGAGTTTTGAATATCTTCAGCGATGTTTTTGGAAAAAAAAACTTTTACTACTCTGCCACTGAGTTTATCTAATTACTTGAAAAGTAGCATAATAAAGAAGGGCACTTATGAAAACGTCTCAATAAAGTGGCTATTAAGGATACAAGGAATATGTACGTACTCTCTTTTGCTCATAAAGTTAGAACTGCATAAACGGCATCAAATACGTATGCAAGTCTTAAATAAATATGCAAGTCATATGCCTGTCTCCTGCTCGGAGCTTTTACGACTGTTTTGGCATTGAAGGTTAATTTTACTCAAGACATTCACCTTTAGGCGAAACTTTTCAAAACAAAGCTTCTCAAAGATTTTAAAAATAGGCATACGGTAGGTACTGTTCGTATGACTAATATTACTAAATGAACAGATTTTGTCTTCTGGAATTTCAAGGTCAACGCACGAAGAAAAATGAGTATTGCTGATTTATTAAAACTTTTAGTACCTTCCTAATGTATCGGAACTTATGTTCATGCACCTGCATTTGCCCTGATGATATATAACGACGATATGCGTAAATATAATGATTTTAGTGTTCCAATATCGCGATTATACATTCCTTTTTTGACTAAATGTTTAATAGAAAACCTATTGATTCATTCGTTAGGACCTGCAGTACTGTTAACCGGATTATAAATAATTTGAAGAGATTCTTAAGCACCCGCATACCCAATTTCTACCGTTTTATTTAAAAAAAATTTTTTGGCCACCTCGACGCGTCAGTATTCTACAGGCGGCGGTACCGGAGCGTTGTGACAGGGAAGACACGAGCCACCTCATGGGCCGACACGACATATTACGAGTTTTGATGACGACGAAGATTAGCTATTTTTGCCTTGGTCATCCATCGTTCTACACATAAAATATTAGCTTTGGCGATGGCACTGCTTGGCGCCCCTTATTACCATTTATCAGGTTAGTTAAATTTTAAATGTCACCATCCTTTTGTCACTCTCAATGTAACTTTAAATTTACAACTGTGCATTCAAACCTTCGGTTGATGCACACCCCTGAGATATTTGCTATTGATTAAAGAGTTCTTATGTTATTTAAAGATGTAGAAATAAATATTGTATCTTGGAATCATTTCCTCCTTTCTTTTATTTTCTACACTATGTTACCATATAATCTGGCTATAATGGCGCCAACGTGGTTTGGATAGCCAATATATTAGCGTTTCAATGGCCATAATAATATCTATCCATTTGTTATGCAGAAACATTAATTATATGAAATTCCCTCGATAAAAAAAATTTGCAGATTAAGCTCCGAAAATTATTAAAAACATGTTTTGTTCTGTTATTTAATATGTTATATGCATGAAAAAAAATCACAGTGTATCTTTAAATGCAACTAAAACATTTGTTGAGAGATTTTTGATTTCAAACAAGTTGGGTTTTATTAAATATTTTCACCATTTTCGCTTAATTATTATTGTTTATTAATATAAGCGTGCTCCCTCTAATATTCGCATTTAATTATCTAACTTTCAAAACATCTTTGAACGCTTATACGGGGCCTTAATAAATTAGTAATATTTTACACAACTACTTTCAGCTCTCTGGGATATCTCTCCCTTTTATTGTAAAAATGAGACAAGACGAAATTTTGTTTGTTTCATATTAATCACTTGTTTAGTTAGAAAAAAAGTAAAAAAAAACTCGGGCAAAGGAGAGTGGTAAATAATAGTGCTAGTGTATTATTGATAATGGAGATCTGTGGTACGAATGAGCGTTTAATCGTCGTTAACATCATTAACATTTTTAGTGTGACCAATTGATTGTTTTCCATTTTAAAAGTTTGGGAGCCCCTGGTAAATTTAAAGAGCTGTCGTATATCGATTTATTGACAGCAACACTTAAACGGCGTTGCTTTACGTGTAAATGTACAGTATTTAATGCAGATTATTGAGAAAGCAAGATTAATATTTTCTTGACGGAACAAGATTTAACTGAATGCACCGCTGCATATCGATTACCGTACCTGTCTCCGGTGGGTACTTTGCTCTATGACCAAATGCAGATAGGCTGTGCGGAGTTATGGAAGGAATATTTGAATATTAACAATTTATTTATCATCTTCAGCTGATTCTCACAGCCGACCGAATAAGTGTACGAATAATTCCTTCCGCGAAAATTGATTTAAGGCGATGCACTACGTCGTGTAATATTTTAAATTGAGCCGCTATCAATAACAACCCTTACGTAGATGGCGATTAGGTTTAAATTCCCGCGTAGCACCATCCGCTAGTTTTGATTTATGCAAGAAAAAAACGTGGCCAAAAAGTGCCTTTTATTTTATTTTGTATTTTTATTTTGTTCAGGCATAAATATTTAAATTTTTTCGATCATTTTATAAATAACTTAATTTGCCACATTATACAATAAAATCATAACCGAAAATGGGTTCGTAAGTAGGAGATTTTGAGCTTTAAAGCAGGTTTCATAGGCTTAATAAATTATTTTTTCTGAGCTTATAAAAAGACTTATCTAAAAAATACTCGATTATTTCCAAGGCCAAGATGTATTCTACTCGCAGTATTTAATTAAAGCATCTGAAACATTTCTAGGCGACCAAATTTTCAAACCAAAAAGACATGATTTTGCATTACTACGTATGGCATCGCCTTAATTCAGAATAATAAAGATATTGTAAAAGTGGCGGAAAATAAGCAGGTCTCAATAGGTTAGCGGTTAAGAGGAAGCTACAAGCCAAAATGTGTATATTCTTGGTATACCTTATATCGTAGGTAATAGGCATTAACATCGCTTGACAAACGGAGTCTACAAACGTTCGATTTCAGGCAAAAAACTGGTTTTTATTTATTTTGTAAATAATTTTATAAGAAAGCAAAAAAGTTAATCAAGTGTAACTGTCACAGATAATCTTGGCTATAATACTGTATTTTTAAAAAGTTGTTTCCATTATTGCGTTCATACATTTCTAATGAAAAAAATTTTTTTTTAGTAGTTTGCATTTATATTTTTTATTGAGTAATTTATTTATTTATTTGTATTCTAATCAAGCGAAGTGATAGGAAAATCTTCAATTTATCTAAAACATATTTTTTGGTATTCATAATGTACACCGATTCGTTATAAAGATTAATCAAAATAGTGATTTGGCTTTAAGCTTCGCCTTAAAGCGTTATCCCGGTAAGACAGCGGTCCTGGGTTCGATCCCCAATGGTTCTGCTGTGTTACAATTTTTGTTTGGATTTATTAATACTGTCTTCGTTGATTAAATATTATGTTGTTCGTAAAATAGGTAATAGTTCTTTGGATGTTTTGAGTGTCGGCCCTCCCACGAAATCTAACAATGCGATACTCCATTAAAACACATTGTTTTATTGTGTATTTCACGACATCTCAAAGGGTGTTGTGGGGTTTGTGGACACCCACGTCAATCCCTTCTAAATCAGTCGTAGAATGAACAATAGAATATAAAATTATACTTAAAGGCAGACGTCTCGGCGTATTATGTTCCGAGCGACTATGTAGGAATAAAAGTAAATAAAATGACCCTACAATGGCGGCCACCCAACTTTCACAACAATGGCCGGCGTCAGATAAATTTTTAGTGCTGGCCACTCTCGGTGATTTCTCCAACTTCTTCTTCATTACGGCTAGTTAGTGCTATGATTCAAATTTCGAATGAATAATAACTCGCCATTCGACGTTCTGCTAACAACAATATTTCTTAGAGAACGGATACCCATTTGTATTTCCACGGGCAAAATTTCAAAACGGTTCGTATTTGGCTGATGGTCAAGGCCGATTACAGTAAAGGTCTTAGCGCGCGTCGGATTTTAAAGCGTCACGTGCTTAAGTCAGTGCCATCAAGAAACGACAATTTGCTAATGGCGATACTTGTTATTAATGCTGACTTGTGTGTTGTTTTACAGCAAGAATATTAAATAATCGAAATGATTTGACTATTTTAAACAATGAAGTTTACGTGAAGCGAGAGTTTTGACTAAGTAAATTGACGGTCGCGAGTCCAGGCCTGTACTCTAGTCGGCCTATGACGTAAGTTTCGCTACTATCCACTAAAAAAAACTGTCACTGGGACCTGGTACCCGGCACCGCTTAGTAACGTTAGACGTGATGTAATCAAAAAACGTGGTACAAAATATATTCAACATAAAACTATGATAAAACATACCCTATTGGTTGAAAGAAGTCTTAATCAAATGAATCAGTACCTAATCGAAATGTATATAAGATGTCAAATATAGAAAGCACATAATGTCACACAAAGCAATTAAGAGTAATTTCTATACGCTTTACGGCCGTGAAATATGCATACTGATATGCAATCTCATTGTTTATGATTATTAATTCTTCCTCTATGGCAGATCAAAGGCATATTATTGCCCTTATCTGTGATAATGATGCATTATATAGGATTAAAACACGCGATCTGATAAAAAAAAAATTGCGGTGTCAATATGATGGAGCGATGAGCCAAATCAGCTGATTAATAACGTGTTTTTTGCATAATAATGAATGACCCATTATTTACATAAAATAAGAGATTACTATAGAAAGGTATAGGTCCTGAAAGTATTAGAGTTAGTTTGTTACCCTCACCTTTTGGGGCAACTCTATATATTTCATTACTCTCGGCCTCGGGGCTACCGATAGTGATATCCTTGCCAAACGTCACTGGGAAACGGCATTTTGTCTTGCTTACGCATTCTTATTATTATTAGTGATAAAGGAACAGCAAATTTACTGAAATTTAACAAAAACTATTTCCTAGTTCGAAAAAAAAACTGAAAGTTTTCAGTTTAAAAAAACATTTTATTAGCTAATTTTTCACGTCAAGTCTTCAAGTCGAATAACAAGTTTGAAACATGCTGCATGCAAGCAATGCATGTGCGTGTGTACTGTGTTCGACTCCATAATCGCTGTGATACCATACGACAGTCATAAATTATAATGATCATCGTTCTAGCCTGTTCCTGTCTCATTTGACATAGTCAATAATCCGGTGTGTAAACAGTGTTATTTTTTGTTGCGTTCTCGGCCCGTTGTGTTTGATCAAATACGTTGCGTAGTTTCTTTTCATCCGTCACGCACGATTTGCTTGTTGATTGCGTGTTGTTAACTGAAAATGTTGAATATGTGTAATTAATTTCATCAGTAGTAATTTGTATTGGAACGCAGAATGCGAAGAAAGGAAGGAAGATGATTGTGCGCGAACAAAGGGCGGATACGCTGCGGTGTGCAACTACCATACACATACATCATAGGTATTATACGACAGGGTATACTCACACACGCTCTATCGTAAAGCATTATCAAGGTCGCAGGATAATACAGGCACGGCATTTCAAGCACCCGGAGGATTTTTATATATATATATATATATATATATATATATATATTAGTATATAGATAGAGCCAGCTTTGGCGTTCGAAGGATGGGCATGCATAGGACACGCATATCGGATCATTGTCCGATGTGAGATAACTTCAAAATGCCGACTTGCACCCAAATATAGGGAAAGCAATGGTAGGTATATTCTTTCATCGGTAAGTAGGGTTTTACCACAGACATAGGAATTAATAGACGAGAAGATAATGGCGAGGGGTAAAATCAACTGTTGAAGAACGAAGGGGGTGAAGCTGACTGTGATTCGTCAATAAATCAATCTGACAGTAAATAGGCATCTCGCATTATAATATCACCATTTACTTCTTAAAAGTAAAATCTGCTTTTGAATGAATAGACATTTTTACATGGGAGCGCAAATTACTCGCCACGTTATGAACAAATTTGCGCAATTTCCAAATTCGGCAAAAAAATTCGGTTCTATTTTCAGAGTCGAATATTTCGTTTAAGTATTTAGTTAAGACACTTTTATAAATGTTCATATTTTACTTCCCAGCAACCAACCAGCTTTGTGTTTCGCGTCCAGACGTTTCTCGATGTGATAGTATATTATGTTTCTACAACTGATCCATATTATACGATGTGAATATGCTTAAAATAAAGTAAAATAATGCTTATATATGGAATGTAATACGACAATTGGGTTTATTCTCTTTTTCACATCTATTTTTACAAGTTTTCATAGTACAAGTCAACATTTTGCCGTGTTATTTCGTAAAATGAACCGATGATGCCTCGACCATAGTTCGCACAAGAATGATGACGTCACGTTTTCAAATTTCACTTGAGGCCATACGCGAGCACAGCCGGCTCTAATGGAACCGTTATGGGGAGTGGGGATAATACGCTTTTAATCACTTAGGGCAGGTCTACTAATATTCATTTGTCTATGGGTTTTACCATAATCAGCAGTCGTGTAAATTGACTTATTAATGTTAAATGTCACCTTCGACTCGTTCGTGTAGTTCGTTCGGTATTCAGGATTCGGGCGACATTGACAGCTGCCACACCCCCTTCCTACCTCCCGCACGGGAACAATATTTCACACTGATATCGAATGTATATTCTATTTATATATAACTCAATGTTATTTATACGGGAATATAATCCAGAATCTAACACTCATTCCAGTATTGCCATTGTTAAAAATGTTAGACAGCCGGTCAATAGTGATGGGGAAAAATGAGAATTTTAATCTCTTTACTAAGCTGGGCAACTTAAAAAAATCGTTATTCGAAATAACGAAAATATAATAGATAGTTCTATTCTTGAACATTTCGCATGGTTCTGCCGTGTAATCTGTCGATTTTCCACATGAGTCATGTATGGGACAGATGGAGAGTTTACAATGGAACTCTATTATCGGTACGCCTTTAGTTCCAGTCAAAAATTAGACCTAAAATTAAACTTGATTTCAAAATAATTATTACTGGAAACAACGTTTTAAATCGGGAGATATTGAAAAACTTGCACAAAATAAGTAATAAACTTAATTCGATCATAAAAATAGAAAAAAAATGGCCAAAACTGTCAAAGCCCTGTGAAGAATTGAACTATTATTGAGAAAGAATTGAATTGAAGAACTTTAATGCACCCTTGCCAACTCCACCGACTAAATGTACAGCTGTTTCTCGTAGTAATTGAGTTAAATTTTTTTTGCCTGTGGTTAGCGGAATTCGGAACTTTACTTTTTAAAAATACCACAAACGTTCTGAGGTTCGGACAATTTGGTAGCCGGGTTTAGGTACCGCCGCCCATTATTGGATAACCAACACCTCTGCCATAGGTTATCCCTAGTGGTTCGCTACGTTTGGTGATTTATCAGGGGTGCCCGGGTTCATCGGGTGAGGTGTGCCCCGAACTTCGTGTCCTCCTCCTCCTCCACACAGCATCCCCAGAGACGACACAGGCCCCGAGGGAAATTATTTTCCTCACAGGCCGTGAGGCTTAATGTAAAAAAAAACGAAATAATTATAATTGTGGATAATGAAGAAAATTTGCGAAATAGCTTCACAACAGATTTGTTCCAACCCCATTTACCCCAATGTCTACACTGCTAACCCCAACAGTAATTTAGTAAAGGAGGTAAAAAAAAGTACGTTCCCCTTCATTTTTTTTCTGACATGTTCCATTATAACAGCACTCTCAACTATTTCTATATGGTCATTAAATATTAAATAGATGCCACAATAGTATTTAGTACAACATAAAAACAAATTTTCGTATGGGAAAATGATTTTATTCTAGTTGGAAACGTGCTAAAATATAAAATACAGTGTGTAGATTGCACTTAGATAGTGACTATTATATTGTTATCGCTGTATAAGACAAAATATGAATTAATTAGTGCCTACTCGGGTTATTTCGGTGCATTTTACGAGACAGCTTCACACAAAACACGCTGAGTAGCCATAAAAACACATTTATTCAATTTTAAGTAGGTACGAGGTTCAAGCTCTGGGAGCCGAAAGCGTTTCATTCTATTTTTAAACCGCGATTCAGAACAAAAAAGAACCATAAAAGGATATTTTTTTCTTTACAGTCGGTACCTATTTTAAGTTCATTCTCAAGCGGTAAAAGGCGTAGGTGGGTAGGTACTTTTAAACCCATTATAAAAAAACTCCAGACATTTTTAGCGAATGGCAATATTTTTCAAAAGAGGAAAAAAGTGTTTGGCGCCGAAATGCAGACAGACTGACAAACGTGCGTTGATGGAATAAAAGATAAATTCATCACGACTGTGTTAGATGAATGCAAATAATATACTTATTGTTATTTATTGTCAAAGTTCCTGTTTGCCGGGAAGTATGGAAGTATTCATCATTCCTGCGAGACAGATACGAATAGGGTGTGAGCATAATTGCCGATATAACATTATAATAATAATCAACCTTCGTAAAAATACTTTTACTGGGCAGGCACCTAGGATTTGATAGCAAAATACTAACTACAAACTTCACATATAATATTCGAAAGCATGTTGCAAAATGTGAATGAAGCAATGGATTGAAGATGTGTGGCACTTTCTCATTGTCTTTCATATCTGCTTACCCTTATTGGGATATAATAATTATATAAATAAGTAGATAGGTACCTAGGTCATATTTTATTGTTGATATTCAAAGAAACCATAAAATTGCTGACACAACTGTCATCTAATATCTATACACAAATCTTTTAAACAAAAAAACACGCACAAAATAGAAATCTTTAATCAATATTCCCTACATTAACAGTATTACGATATTACATCGTGAAACTGTAAATGTAAAAGAATTAAAAAAATAATATTCAACAAACTATAGTTTATTGTAGAATGCATTGCAACATTTCCGAGGTGAACGGACAGACGAGCTCCGGTGATATTATGTACCGGTATTTACACGAGCGAACAACGGGGTGTATGCTGTCTATACGTCTGTTTTAAAACTCCATACCCGCTACCCGTTCTGTCACCCCGATAGCCTAGCCCAGCCCATCATCGATTAAAGTCTGGATATCTATTACCTAGCAAATACGATCGCAAACGCCAAAAAATATTTCTAAAACATCCCTTCTTAAAAAAACATGCCGGTCTCATTCAGATTCCGCACAAAATTGCCAAATTATGTACGAAAACATAATTTTAAACATTTTAACACCTACCTTCGTTCAGATGAATACGCCGGGTTTGTTGATAAGTTCACAGAACACAATATCCTCAAGTAAAAATCACACTAACTTGAATCTAAGAGACAGATTTTAATATTAAAATATCCAAAATTCAATAACACAGCGCGATTTCAACCGTGTAAAAGACACAATCTGAGTAAATATTTCTATATTGTGTGAAAAATGTAAAATATACCGACGGGGTGTGATAGATTTTATATTTCACAGAACCGCGCAGAGAGCTGGCTCGTCGTAATGGCACGGTAGTTTTACAGTGATATTGTGAATTATTACGATTTGTTTTCGGTCGGAGCCTCGGTGAAAAGCAAGTTTGCCACGCTAAGCGCACGCGAGACACGAAGACTGACTGGTGAATCGGTGACTGGCTTGTTTGGTTGGAGAGCGCGGGACGGTATGAGCTGAAGTTCGCGCGGGTAACTGTACTGCGGCCGGCCAATGGGGGACGGTTTAGTGTCTGGCCAATGGGAGATGAGATAAAAATGGGGTGGCCATTGGAAATTTTTAGAGTTAGATTACTAATAACACATCTTCTATACATATAAAAATATAAATGTTAGTTTGTTCAAAATTTTTAACCTCCGAAAGTTTTTCACCGATTGCTTTAAAATTTTGACACAACGTTGCATTCGAAAACGCGTGTGTTTTTATAAACTTATATTATATAGACGTCTCCTGGGACACGTAAAAACATGCCGTTGTGTCACATATGACAGGTAAAAACATGTTTTCTTTTTTAAACAGCGCCATCTGTTGGACGTAAAAACAAAACGCGCTATTGTTTATCGACCTGCACAGACATACTGAGCCACAACAACGCGTGACGGGGTACAGCTAGTATAGAATAAAGAAGAACACAATAAGGATGTGTTCGTGTTTCGTATAACGATGTCAGGCAAGTGTAAAGAGACAAAGCGCGTGCTAAATGAACAAAAATTATTTATATGCACATTACATTTTTAAGTGTGCTATAATAATACTAAACTTGCATACTTTAAGCGCCGTTTCAATTAAAAAAAAACAAAATTTCCCCTGAAGTCATAAGATTAAGTTTCATAAGAACCGGAAACGGAACGTACAAACAAATTTACAGACAGACGAAATGCAATACGGTAGAGTTAAAGCAGGACTTCGCTACGTTAAACTAATTATAAATAAACCCACAGTATCGTTGAATTACAAATTTTAGAAACTCAGGATATTTTTTATAGGTTTACCTATGATGTAGATCTAAAACTCAAATATAATAAAATTAAATATATAATTTCGAAAAAACATTTTACTTGGTGTTCGTAAATAAAACCCCTCAACAAAGGAGGCCGTTGTTTGACTTCGGCATTTACTAAAATTTAAGTTCCCAAAAGCTGACTTGGCATAATGTTGGACCAGAATATTACATCGCAAGGTCACCCCAGTTCCCTCCATCTTTCATCTCCCGACGCGACGTGGTCCGCGAGCTATGTAGGCTGCCTGTCTCAGAATGCCCCTCTCTCCTTTCTCTCACAACCCTCCTCTCTTTCCCTCCCTTCCTCATCTCTCCTCTCTCCTCGCCTCTCGTGCTCGGTGGCTCGATCCGATATTTTCAAATTTATGCACATACCTAAAGAGGTTTTCTGGACTTTTAGAACTTATGAATAGAAAAAACTTTGCCGGAAATTAAAAGAAAATAATCTACCACATGAAGAGTAATTATTATTGGCGTAATTATTATTCGCCATTCTCACAAAAAACCTTAATTAAAAAAAAAATGGTACCTACCTAATGTTTCTTCGTCCTGCGAAATTGCGAAAATCAGGAAAAGGTTGTTCAAATGGGGTAGGGTATTTTTTTTTCATAAAATAAAATACTTTTTGTTTTAAAACCACGAGTTTTTAATAATTTTTAGAACCGACCGGTTTCGCTTTACTCAAGCATCTTCAGGGTACAAATTATTACTAGATATAGAATTATTAAATTATTACTACTCAAACCACAAAGTGATTGCTTTCTACAATAATAATAAAAAAATTTCCACCATTGAACTCCTTTTTGATATACTTTTTACTCATTTTAAGTGGTAGCTCGTGACTTTTAAGTTAGCTAGAGTGCCAAGATTGAAAAAAATTGAGATGTTGTCGCTGATAATGTTTTTCAGCTTTCAGTTCGGCTGATATATCCCTAATCGGTACCGATTAGGACCGGTCGGTGGCCGAGTTGACATCGCGTTTGGCTGGCTAAGTCCTCCATCACAACACAAGCAACATTTTCAGCTTACTGTGGTGGTAGTTGGAGATTTTCAAATATTGTCAGGTTATTCGTAACCCGGGAATGTTTGTCTTTCTTTAAAAAAATATCTTTTATTAAAATTGAAATGTTGAAAAATGTCTACAATAATGCAGCACACTTGCGATCCGCCACTGAATTATAACAAACTAATGAGATTCTATGTAGGTGGAATTTTGAACCGGTATAATTCCGTGGTTTTTTATTATGAGAATAATACCGCACAAGAGATTCGGTCCGGAGCCTGTGGGACTATAGCACCCCAATTGGGTTGTGTTGTGAGGCTGATGGCAATGGGGAGAGGGAAGACTTGGGAATAGGGAGGTTGGAAAGTACCTGACTATTTATATCTGGTTACCAAACATGGCAGAGGGGTCGTGGTCAAAAGGTAACGCTCTCGACTAGTAATCCGAAGGTCGCGGGTTTTAATCCACGCGGCACCAACTTGCGGCACGTTCGGAAGATACTCTCAGTATCGCTCTGGTGTAAGACCATTCAGAATTGAAATGTTGCTTGAAATGGCTTTAACTATGTTTGGTGACCAGATCGGAAGAACCAGGTACTTCCCCACCTTCCACTTCCCCATCACCTTCCCCTCCCCACTACCAGCCTCACAACATGGGGAAACCACAGTTTCACTGGCTCCAGACGGGGGGGAACATTTGGGACTCTTATTCGGTATACACAATTTTAAAAAAAACACGGCTAAAACTAAAGGCTTGTTCTATGGTATTCATTTGAAACATCTGAGATTTTAGTAATACGTTTATCAGAATGAATTCAAATAAACCGCGCGAAAAAATCAATTTTCTTGGCTTGCTATGGCAAATTAGACCATAAATCCGTTAAATACAAAGGCGTGTATAAAATATTTTTTTACACGCCTTCTCCACTTACGTCGTTTAGATTCCCAATTTATTTCCAGTCACCACTGCATTATTGTCCAATGAAACAGATTGAATGATATTTTCCAAAAAATTGTAATAAATTAGACGGTTTAAACTAGAAAGTTTCGATCTGACATTACAAATAATTCATGTATATATATTTAATTTTCACTTAACTACGTTTGATCTCTAAACACTAAACATCTCGTTAGCAGGTGATTAGCGGGCATGCATTGACAATCGGCATGTTACGTGTAAAGGTGCCTGTAAACGATCAAATTTGTTTGTCAAATTTTACGTTTGCTCATCACGTGTTTGATGAGCAAGGCCTGGCAAGGCCGCAAACGTTCAAATGAAGTTTGTCAAATATTAGTTCATTTATTTACAGCTTTCGCCGGGAATTGTCTTTTGACGTTTATTGTATCCGGTCTGAAGTGGGGTGAATAGCGAAATATTTTGTGTTGTTAAAAATGACGGATGCGGACAAAGCATTTCTTGCGTTGACATTAGCTCTGTGTCTTAAAAAGAAAAAAAAGAAGGTGTTGGTCTAGAGAATGGCTAAAATTAAGAGCTAAATATACCAATATATATTTTTTTCACGTCTTCTTCCGTAATATTGGCGCGAAATACTTTTAATAAATCCGTTATTGTTTTTATTCCTATGTTTCTTTTATTCTTGTCCATATAGTCCCTGCATTTTACTTTCCACAGTTGCGGCAGATCGCGATATATGGATATAAAATGTAATTAAAAGTCTCTTTCACTTATAACATTCGATGACGCAGCACTCTCCATAGTGATGGCAACACGAAACTGACGTTTGTTTGATAAACACCCCCGCAAACGTTCAAACATGTTGTCAAATATCGTTCAAACTTTCCGTCAATCAGAATTTCTGACAAACACGTCAAACACGTAGTTTGTTTGACAAGCACATCAAACAAGGCCGCAGACGTTCAAATAATTTGACAAACACGTAAATTTGACAAACAAATTTGATCGTTTACAGGCACCTTTAGTTAACGGGGCTACCATCAAACATCCATTGTTATTGGGATATTTGAAGAGGAAACCGAGCCGGTAAAGTCACAGCTGCACGAAGGTTCAAATGACAACTTTAGCTAGACAAAATTATTTAAAAAAATAAAAACAATATTTTTTTTTATTAGGTCAAAACATCTTGAAAGTGAACTACAATATTTTGTTCCAGTCCTCTCTGCCTACCCCTGCGGTGCGGCGTAGTGGTTATTTCGTCAGTTTAAAGTTGAATTTTTTCCATAGCGAAATAAGGTTTTTCCGGATCGATTTATTTCCCTTGGAAATAATTCGAAGTAAAAAAAATACCCTTTTCGTTTTATTATTATCTTACAGACTCGCTGAAAAATTTTATGCAGCTCCAACAAAATAAAAATATTGCTTTCATAAAATATGTTTTTCCCTGTGAAACATCTGTATGTTTTTTCATAAAATAATTCATTCAAAATAATAAATAAATATTCTTCATCAAAGACATATTCCTTTACTCTTAGTAAGGCTCCGTGTCACCAATAGCGTGATTATTTTGGTCATTAAAATATTATAATTTACAATGATTGTAACTAGTAGATTTAGCGTCCGAAAAAGTATGTTCACAATGTTCTCCAATACAAAAAATCAAAACCAATGTATTCCTGTGAAATCATGATATTCGTAAGTATTTAAATACGTACCTAATTAATTATAAACCATATATTTTATCCACTCGTTCGATTGGTTGTAATATTAATCCTCAAAATATTATCATGGAAATAGATTAACTGATTACTGAGATTTAAAGCCAATGAATCCTTTTAGATGTCGCCGTTTATCTCACAATTTTAGATTCTATAAATTTGGCACACTATGAAAATGGATCGCTCAAAACGTTTTTGCAAACTTGCTAAAATTTGTCCAAAGTTAAGTCACTATCTCAAAGACAATTCTTTTTCAAACTACGATTTACCGATCTACGTTTCTCATTAACTCTCTGTTCCAAAAAAAAAGTTTTTTTCGAAGATACTTGTGTATTTGTTTTGCCGAAACGTTAATTATATGAAAGCGAATTATACGAAAAGTCCAAATATACCTACACTATCTCACATTTGAAAAAATAATCTTTACTGAACCATAGTCATAGTTAGCCATCTAGTCAAAGTATGGCTTGCTTTTAATAAATTGGAAGTAGCAGATTTTCGAAAACCGAAACGGAACGCACAAACAAATTTACGAAATTTTATGAAATGCAAAATGATGCTAGTTAAAACGGGACTTCGCTAAGTTCGGTCAATAATATTTGACTCGTCAAAATCATGTTTTGTCCATCCAAAGCTGTTATTCGGAAATTTGTTGGTTTGCTTCTGAGAACATGACAATGGTAGATCCTAAAGAATTGTTTTACGGCATTCAGCACATTCCGCGTCAGGCAGCCGTTTCCACGGAAAAGAAAGCGTGTTTTTTCAACACAATCGCAACAATGGCGGAACGAGAACATGGATGCTTGTACGCATTTAGAAACTGCGTTCGGAAAACTCGGGGAAAAACAAAATTCGTTTTGAATATCGGGGTGCCTGCGTCAGAACGGCCTAAGTCATTAAGTTGCGAAGAAGTTGAAAAGCTGCGAATGTCATCTGGACCACACTACATAGAAAATCCTCATAGAAGAAAATATTTGTGAATATGTGAAGGTAATGGATGAGGAAATGACACAATATGGAATAAAACTGGAGAAGAGTGAAGTACTAACGATGGATTGTTTAAAAAAAAAATTAACAATTCATCAAATTTCAATGTTGATTTTAAAGTTCTTTGAAGGTTCTATTCAAGTTCTGTTATTATTTCATTACTGACCAGTTGTTTTACAAAACTGAAATAATAACAGAACTTGAATATAAGCTTCACAGTAATTGAAAATCAACTTTGAAAATTGATGAATTGTTCCTATTCTTTGAAACATCCCTTCCTAAGTATTGATGAAAACAAGCATCCCACAATTTTTAAAGTAAATCTTTACTTAACTAAAATTTGTTTTGTTTTTCTCTGATCACTTGAAGATTAAATCTAGTTGGTAGTAACATCATTTCAATTCATGTTTGCTTGGGTATTTGGTTTTTGTTACGAAACATCAAAATCCATTGAGTCACGTCTTGCTGTCACTAAATGACACATCCTCATAAAACTCGTTCTGTCTCCATTTGTCTTGTGGTCATATTGTCAGATAATGTTTTAGAAAGGGAGAGCACCAAAATTTCTTATTGCAATTGAATGTTTAATATTTTTTAACTAAAATGGTATTATTTTGTCAAGGGACCCCAAGGATAACAGTTTCAAATTGTTTACCTCTGCGGAGGTGTCGATATTTATTTAATTGTTTTAAATGTTGATCCAGGCTTTACTTCCTCTTTCTCATTGACTCAAGCACCACTGAAAAGTGGGAAATCAAAAAAATAAATTATAAACCCTTTTTAAAGAACATTCTTATAATCACCATGCCAATATTAGGTAGAATATTTGCATAGATCAACCATTGCATTGCATCGGTCAGAAAACCTTTGATCATTAACATTATTTATGTAATGTTTATATTTTATGCTATGGATTACACTATCCTTAAGTTCCTGCCGGATTAAAAAACATAAATAAATAAATTTAAGTTCGTCACGTCAAACACAAGAACTTTGATATATTAATATCCGTGAATATTATAGAATTTCCGCGAAGTCTCAAAAGACTATTTGTTCGAGGAACGAACAAGGGTTGGGATAGCCGTATTTTAAAGGGCTATTCCACACAGATAAAGCATGGATGTAGCCTATGGCTTATGACAGGCGAATGCGAAAACACAATTCGTAAGGTTAATTCACAGTCAACTTACCGGGTGGCGAATGAAATCTGCATCTCGAGAATTCATCTGTCAGCACTGGAACGGTGATCGTTGTACGGTAGCACTCGTTATGTTGAATTGGATTGCGATAGTTGCGATAAAATACGTTTAAGGGATTATTCCGATAAATAACCGGCGATAGTAAACACATTGGTTTTGACAGGACGAAAGTTTTGATGCGATTGTACGGCTCACGGTACTCAGTGGTTATAGCTGACGTGTGTGAATTTAAACTGTACAGTTCAAATTCTGACCATACTATTGGTTAGCACACGGCCTGTCAAAAGCAATCGGCGTGACGGAACACTATTCAATGATTTTTTCTTTCCAAAACAATTATAAAAACGATCTGGCGCCGTTTCCGCAGAGACCACTCGATTTTCATTTGCATATCATTTTCCTTTCAGAACTGTCTTGGCCCAGTGTGTAGTATGGGGCCACGTATGTTGGAATTACGCACAATCCTACACGCCACTTTACCAAAACAGAAAGCACGGCTGATTGATTAATAGAAGAGAAGTGTTTAATTGCCATCTTGGATTTCCACACTCCATATTCACGTCGCGAAGGGAAACCGCAGACGACATATTAACATGGAGATTTATTTGCGATTTCATCTCAAGAGGTCGGCATTCTATTAAGAACGATGAGTTGTCCCGTCATTCCAAGTTTACAGAAATGATAATCAATAAGTTAAGACAGTAGATAATAATCATAGAATTTCAGTTTGAACGGTATAATTTATTTACTAGGTAAATTCATTTTCTTATTCTGAACTAGTTGTACCCCGCTACGCGTTGATGTGTCTCAGTCTGTCGGTGCAGATAATAATAATAATAATAATAAGTGCTTTATTACATTTTTTTGTAACAAATAGATATAATGATATCCTCTCTGGGATCTCCCGTGCTGAGGATTTCATTTACATATTATGTATAATTTAACTGTAAGAAAATTAATATTACATCAAAGTTACATGTGAATTTAATTATGAACATATATCACGTAGTATAATTTTTTTTTTTAAATTTTAAAATAGGTACAATAGTGTTTTTGGTATAGTTCAGTTGATTCTGTTTTAGTCTGTGTTTGATCTCAGTACATTTTTAATTTCAGATCTCCCTATGTTAAGTATCCAGCTTTTTATTTGAGATTTAAATGTTAAAGTGTTGAGGTTTTTGAGTGAGAGTGGTATTTTATTGTAGAGTTTAATACTATGATATAAGGCTAGCATTACACTTGTAAGTTTTTTCGTAAATTTACGACTTCTAGCCAATGGGCATCTTGCATTTTGAAAATCCAATGCGCCCATTGGCTAGAAGTCGTAAATTTACGAAAAAACTTACAAGTGTAATGCTAGCCTTAGAAGCTTTTTTGCCCAAAAGTTGTATTAGTAGTTATTTGTTGGATAAGTTTTTGACCATAAGATCTAGTGTTTCTATTGTACGTGTTTGTTGTTATTTCTTGAGTTTTGTACTTATGAATGTAAATGAGTATATTTTAAGAATAAAGTTGTTTAATTGACATGATGTTAAGATTGGTGAAGATTTCGTCAGTGCTGGTTCTTACAGGAACTTTCAGTATAGTTTTCATTATGGCTTTTTGAGTTTTAATTAGTGGATTTAGTATATTTTTATTTGCACTGCCACTGATAGAGACACAATAGCGCGTTTTGCTTTTACGTTTAAAATAAAACCATGTTTTTACCTGTCACAGGTGACATCTGTAAAATATACAGGGTTTTTCAATAAGAGGTGTTATTTTGATATTCTATGGTTTCGTTGCTTGTGTGGCACATAGCGCCGTCTTGAAAGTAAACGTTGTCCAGATCAATACCATCCAATTCCGGCCATAAAAAATCATTACACATCTCTCGATAGCGCAATCCATTCACCGTAACTGTTGCTCCAGCCTCATTTTCGAAAAAGTAAGGTCCAATGTCCCATCACTCAAGATGATTATCATTTGATTCACTCAAGTGAATTTTAATAATTTCAGTGCGTTGTTGAAGCATGTATCGTTACATTTTTATTAATGGCGTAGTTTCTACTTGTCAAATGTCAAAAAATGACAGCTTTAATATAAACTCAGCGACAGCGAACAGTAGGAGTCCTCAGTGTGGACCGAGGATGAAGGTGAATTTCGCTAACATTCGCGGTCTGCACACCAACCTAACTCCCATCCACCACCACCTTCTCTCACAAAATCCCCATCTCCTCTTCCTTACGGAAACACAGATTGCCGAGCCCCCAGATACCTCTTATCTGAACTGCCCAGGATATCGTCTGGAAAGCCTTTTCAGGCCCAAAGGAGGTGTCTGCCTTTACAGCCGTGCTGACATCAGCTGCGCTCGTCTCTCAAATATCGAGAGCGCAAAACACGAAGTGTTATGGGTACGTGTGGATCTCACCGGTATGATGAGAATTTATGCGTGCCTATATCGCTCACCAAACCTTGCCGAATCAGACACTATTGAGTTGTTTAAATACTTGAATGACACTGTAGATATTCTCTTGCCCCGTTACCCATCGGCCGAGTTTGTAATCCTGGGGGACTTCAATGTTCATAATGAACAATGGCTGAAGTTCTCGGGCCCAACAAACTCTGCCGGTAGATCAGCGGAATCCTTTGCCCTTATCCATGGACTAAGCCAACTCGTAGAATCTCCGACCAGAATACCAGACATCCCATCACATCGAGCCAACCTACTCGATTTGTTTCTCACTAGTGAGCCACTCGGGTACAGAGTGGAGGTGACAGCGCCCTTAGGATCCTCTGACCACTGCCTGATTACCACCTCTGTCCCATCCTCCATGAACCGTCAACCCGACAAACATGTAAAGAGGAAGGTATGGCACTACAGGGCAGCAAAATGGGACGGCATGCGGTGTTTCTTCGGCGCCTTTCCTTGGAGTACTGTATGCTTTAGCTCCGAGGACCCATCAATTTGTGCACGCGAGGTAGGAGAAGTAATCACATCAGCAATGGATTGCTACATTCCCTTCTCCGTCAAATCCTCTGGAGCGGGCACAAAACCGTGGTTTGACCATCGCTGTGCTGAAGCTGTCAGACTCAAAAATACGGCTTTTAATGCACTCCGGAAGATTAGCTCCATGAATAACCTTTCGGAATACCGAAAACGGGCAAGGAATTGTAAGAGAGTTCTAAATAGAGCTAAGAGCGATCACGACCAGAGAATTGCGAAAAAGCTGGCTGACTGCCCCACTGGTAGCCGTGCTTTCTGGTCACTCGCTAGCTCGATCGGAAGAAATTTCTGCAGAACCACTTTCCCACCTCTGACCAAGCCTGATGGTCGGCTGGCTAACTCGGCCCGCGAGAAAGCTGAATTATTAGGCAAAATTTTCGCGGAAAACTCAACTCTTCAAGATAACGGAGAGACTCCCCCTTCCATTCCGCACTGCGGTTTTCAAATGGAGGAACCGAAGATCCGGAACAGAGAGGTTCTCCGAGTCTTGAACGAGCTGAAAGTCGACAAAGCCAGTGGGCCGGACGGAATACCTGCCTTGGTCCTCAAGAGGTGTTCTGCAGAAATGACTCCAGTGCTCGCGAAATTATTTAGGCTCTCTCTCAAAGGTGGAAAGATGCCAGATCTTTGGAAAAAGGCAATCGTCCACCCAATCCCAAAAAAGGGGGACCGTTCCGACCCTTCTAACTACCGCCCCATAGCCATCACTTCCATACTCTCGAAGGTATTAGAAAGGGTGGTTAACAACAAATTGCTCACATATCTCGAGAATAACAATATCCTAAGCGATCGACAATATGGATTTCGTCGAAACCGATCGTGTGGCGATCTACTCGGATATGTGACGCATATTTGGGAGCGGTACATGGAACGTTTTGGTGAAACCCAAACCGTTGGGTTGGATATCTCCAAAGCCTTTGACAGAGTCTGGCACCGGGCGCTTATCGGGAAATTACCATCGTATGGGATCCACCCAACCCTGCATAGTTGGATTGCGGACTTTCTGAGGGGAAGAACAATTCAAACCGTGGTTGACGGCTCTTCTTCCTCACCGCATCAAATCAATGAGGGGGTGCCACAAGGATCTGTGCTGTCTCCGACGCTGTTTTTATTGCACATCAACGATCTCGTTGAATGTTCACCAATTCACTGCTACGCTGATGACAGCACCGTTCACGAGGGTTATCTTTTTGACAGGCCCCCTTCCACCTATGATGTCCGAACAGCTCGGGAAGTTTTGAAGCGAAAAATTGACCACCACCTAGAGATGGTTCGTGCCTGGGGTAATGCCAACTTGGTCAGTTTCAACGTCTCAAAAACCCAAGCGTGTCTGATTTCGGCAAAGAGGGAGATCAATGACTGTCTGGTGCAATTTGATGGGAGCTCTCCCCAATAAAGACTCCATTGAAATGCTTGGAGTTACTATATCAGACCAGCTCAAGTATCGGGGATCCATAGAAGCCCGAGTAAATCAGGCCTCCAAAAAGTTGGGCGTCTTGTACAGGGCTAGGAGATTCTTCAACAGTGACCAGCTGCTGACCCTGTACAAGTCTCAAGTCCGCCCAACTATTGAATTTGGGAGCCACCTTTGGGCTGGTGCCCCAAAATACTTGATAAACCTGCTTGAATCTGTGCAAAGGAGAGCGATCCGTCTGATTGACAATCCGTTGTTAACAGACCGATTGCCTTCTCTGATGCATAGACGCAATGTAGGCATGCTGTGTCTGTTCTACAGGTATTTCAATGGAGCCTGCTCCAAGGAGCTAGCAGCATTGATTCCTGATGCACCGGTGCACGTGCGCGAAACTCGACGGACACGAACTGAACACCCGTTCACGGTTGACGTTGGCTTCATGAGAACGGGCCGTTTTTACGACTCGTTTTTGTGTAAGTCGGCTCGTATGTGGAACGAGCTACCGGCATCTGTTTTTCCTCTCTCCTATAATCCGAGCCTCTTCAAGGCCCACATTAACAAATCCCTTCCTACAGCCCCTACCTTACTCCGCCTCACAACGCCGCCCAACCGGGTGGTGACATAGTTCCCCTGTCTGTGCACTGCACAGGCAGGGACACTCTTGTGAGGTGTCACATAAAAAAAAAAAGCTTCAAAAGTAACATCTACCGAAATAGCGGGCTCTTCAAAATAACACCTCTTATTGGAAAATTCTGTAGTTTATTTAAAAACAATCGGTGAAGAACTATCGGAGATTTGGAAAAAACGAACATTTAAATTTTAATTTATATAGATTATTTAAAGAAAGACATACATTCCAGGGTTGCGATTAACAAGACAATATTTGATAATCTACTACCATCAGAGTAATCGGATTTTTTGATTATGTTATTCGTTATTTAGTTTTTTGGATTATGTTATAGGTATACCTAAGTAAAGTTCACACTTATTTTTTATGGTTCGTGTCTTACTAGGGATAACCAAAGGCTAGTTTAAAAATATTTTATTTCAGCAACATTAAAATATTTTGATAAGCTAAATTTCGTTAGGTACATTTTTTTATTAAGTTGGAAGCAAAACTATTTATCTGGTTATTGGTAAAAATAATGGGATCACAAAAAAATTAATTTAGATTTGGGCGAGTTGACTGATGCACATCCATGACGTAAATTATGATATATATTGTTGAATCAAGATTTAAAATTCGTTTAGATTTTTTAATTGTCTTGTTTTGTCCACACAGCATCCCCAAAGATGACATAGGCCCTGAGGGAAATTATTTTCTTCAGGGCCTCCTGTGTGGAGTTAATTATAAAAAATAAAATTGGGTTATGGTATATTTTAGTCGCAATGTAGTTGAATAGTTAATTGGAGTAAGTAAGTGAAACATAACCTCATATTTGAATCTACTTTAATTTGTTCTAAAATAATTTTTTAACTCGGTTTTGCCATTGTAATTAAACATTTTCAGTTCCATTTAATTAAATTTCAAGACTTTGGAAAATCTTCTTGACGCACAACGCAAACGAAAACGAAAAACGAAAACGCACATTTGCAGTCTTTAAAACGTAGACGCCATGTGAGAATACTGTGTTTGTTCTACCGGTATGCCAGTGGAATACATTTAACATTTTCTGTATTTTATTTTGTTCAATTTACATTTTTTAATTTACATTTGTTAGAAACCAGTGGCGGCTCGTGACTTTGGAGTGTACTAAAGTAGTAATAGTACAGAAAATGGCATTATAGATGTTGTCGTAGAAGAAAACAATTTTTTTTGGGAAAATTGGCGATTTTTGGTATGAAGATTTTCAGGATTTCCTGAAATTCTTCATTAAAAAAATCAAATTTTCGAAAAAAAAAATGTTTTCGAAAAAAGTAAAAAAAAGTTTTCAGCTACAACACACATCAATAATGCCATTTTTGTAATATTAGCACTTTATTACACCCAAAAGTCACGAGCCGCCACTGGTTAGAATGTGTGCTACAATTTATTGTATTTCTTAAAACTTAACAGTTTTCAATGTAGATCTTAAAGCTAAAATAAGTTAATTATATATAGGTTAGTTATTACTTCAATCAGTCTTTGTTTAGTTGCAATATTCTATCAATTTCGTGTCTCTCTGGGTCCCAGATCCATTGTTTTATAAATGCTTTGGATGTATTGAGTAGGAGAATAGTGGTAATCTATTGTAAAGTTTTATGCCGTAGTAAATGAAGTTTCCTAATTTTTTCAAAGTTTATCCAAATTTTGCCTCCGTTTTTTGCTTGTTGGATGTATTTCTGATTGAAGGATCTAGTGATTTTGTTATGTATGTTAGTAGATCAAGAGTATTATGTTTGTGAGTATAAATAAGTTTGGTTTTAGCATAGGTTTGTTTAAGTTAAATGATGTTTAGATTATTAAAAATATGGTCAGAGAGATTCTGATAGGTACTTTGAGTAGTATGTTCACAATGGCTTTTTGGGTAATAATTAGAGGATTTAAAGTGGCGTTATTTGCACTTCCCCATCTAATTATTCCATATTCTAATAAAGATTGATATTTGGCCTTGTATATTCTAATAAGTTCTCTTTTATCAAGAACATTTATAATTGTTATAAAAAAGTATGCAAGTTTTTTTTAAATTTGTTAGTTGTACAGTTATGTACATATTCAGCTTTGTTAAATATCTGCCCAGATATTCATATCTAGTTTTCTCCATTTGTGAGGATAACAGTGTCATCGGCAAAATTTATAATTTCACCTCGGTTTCTATATTGCACTAGTGGTCGGTGTAAATTCTAAACAAGATCGGACCCAAAACACTACCCTGGGGCACACCAAATTTTATAACAAGTGGCTGGCTAGTTTAATTACCAATTTGTGTTCTAGTTGTCATGTATCTTTTAAATAAACGTAATTCTTTATCTGTGATCCCTACGTTGTCAGGTTTTAAAAAAAGGTACGTGTGGTTTATGGTGTCAAAGGAGAGGAATGTTCCAATTAATGCCTTCGGAAGGTACATACAGCTGCAAGATGTGCTAAACGCGTGCCCAACATTAATTTCTACGCGGTTAAGACTAGAGACTATTAATGCACGAAAAGACACGATCTAACAATTCTTTCTTGTGATGAACATCTCGTCTGTGGAATACTTACAGACTTTTCTATTTTTAAAACTACATGGTCATTAAATTGAAATAAAATGAACTAACCAGCTGAATGAATGAATTAAAAAGTATGATCAAGATGCTCTGCAGAACGTAACGTATTCGTTACTCCCTGATCACCATTTTAACTCGGTAACGCCGCTAATTTCAAATTAACAACTGTCTGCAGTCCAGATTGTCGTAAATCAACATACACACGCACGCACATCCCGGGCTGTCAAATTACCATTATACATTTACCTGAGCTGATCTATGTTGAAAAAGGTATTTATTTATTTTCTGTTTTTTACTTAGTACCTAATTTCTAGAATGTCGAAAATAGGTTGTGAATAGGCTACCGTATTTTACTCACGATCCCCGGATTCGTAAAGGAAAATTGAAGGAAAAACATACAGAAATGTAACTTACATAATTTTTTCTTCCTTCAAATTTCAAAGAAAATTTCAATTTACTTCAACTTTTTTTATGTTCACCTACCGTAAGCTGTTAGACACAAAGCTGGGCTTTTATTCAATTAAGCATTCAATAAAAGTAAGTATTTTCTTCCTTGACTTATTGGGCTCATTATAACATTCTGTTAGCCGTTTCACGTTTAATTTGACACGCAACGGAAGGGAAAGGACGTTCTGTTAAAACACGTTATATCTCATTAATGATTTTAAAACAATTATCTAAAAATTCCAATGCTCATCTTTGAATTCATCAGAATTCGTCGTTATATTTGCTCCCAAAGCGTGAAAGATATTTCAACAATATCTAGTTAGAGAAAAAGGTATTTAACATGGTTAAAATACTCACTTGAGATCCATATCAATAATAGCGTAAAATACATCGCGTTTATGTATCAATATCGTGCAATACACGCAGTACATATAAATGCAAGTACGTAATAATTATTAGTCGTCTAGTATTTTCTGACAGAACGTGTCGGCTTGATTCACAGACATAAGTACCTAATGATTAATATCAGGCCCGCTTTATTGAGATTTAATCTATGAACGTTGTACCTACCTATATAAGACATAGATAAACCGGCTGGAGGCAGATGCGAAGAAGTGAAAATCACTTATTCAAACTGGAAAAACCATTGATTTCAACTTTAACATATCCCCGAATAAATTGGTAGACTACTTCGTTTTACAATGATGTATTAGTATAAATCTGAAGAAATAAAGGATATGAAGTTCAGAGAAGGAAAGAGGTATGAGAAGTGATTAAGAATCTGGGTGTCAGTGTGTCCAGGAGTGCCTCTACTTCTCCAACTGCGGTACAAGGCTAGGGTTGCCAGATGGTCCAGATAAAAAAACCGAACATTTTTTATCAAAGGGTCCCCCCTTTGATTTTTTTTGGTATAATTTGTCGAAAATCAAAGGGTCCTTTGAAAATCATACACCCCTCTGATTTTGGCCAAAACTTATATTTATTATTGTTATTGATAAGCATAAAATCACTTTTTAACATATATGCCACTACTACATACGTCTCGATTACTGCAACGGCATTTATGCCAGCCTTCCAAAATATCAAATCGACAAACTTAAATCAGTGTTTAATGCAGCAGCACGGCTCATAACCGGGGTTTCAAAATATTCGCACATTTCAGAACACCTTCGTAACCTTCACTGGCTCAAGTGCCCTGAAAGAATCCAGTACAAACTGTGCTGGATGGTGTTTAAATCCACAAATGAAATGGCCCCACCCAACATCTCTGAACTATGCTTCCCGGAAAACACTGGTCTGAGGCAGTCAACGCTTAGATCAACAACATCAGCAGCTGTAGGCAGACTGATAGAACCTATGCGCAAGCCAAATACTAAGTTTGGTGATCGCGCTTTCGGAGTATCTGGGCCGAAGGCTTGGAATAAACTCCCTCCGGAACTAAGATCCATAACAAGTCCAACAGAATTCAGGTCTAAACTAAAAACTTACCTTTTTAAGCTGCCGTACCCTTAAATCCCTAAGAGAAAGTCCAGTTATATTCAATTTTTCAATTAAGTCCTAAATCCTGTATCTAAATTTCGCCAATAAACAATTAGATAATGTTAATTAAGTGTTAATCTCAAGTGACCTACCAGGTAAGTATTGTACTGTATATTTTCTCCATAAATAGTTAAGTAATAACATAGATCACTGTAGAAATGTATTATAAAAGTTTGTACAGCGCCCTTGAGGTGTTTTTGCACAAAAACGGCGCTATACAAGTCATCCAAGTATTATTATTATATGATACTGCTTTAAATAATAGTCTATTGCCTGAAATTGTATCTTTAAAATCAGTGCAACTGACATTTAAATTGAAGAAAACACGGTTTTTCATTCGCGAGAATCGCTCACGGCTTTTGCTCTGTAAATTATTTCGTGAGTGAGGTATATATTTTATTTCATTTTATTTTATTTCATTTTATTTCATTTTATTAACGCCTAGAAGGCTTTTACATATACATGTTATGGGTTTTGTTGTTCAGTAGCATTATAAAATATTTTAATTACATAGCATAATAAATTGAGTATGAACTTACATAACAATGTGTAGGGTTATTGTTATGGTGTTATTATTTTATAAACATAAGCAAGCAAAGTTTATTGTACAAAGTACGTCGGTTGAATATTTTACAGAACATAGGTTAAACTAATACATAAACTTGAGAAAAATATAACAGATATAGGTAGGTAGTTAAGTAGATACAATTCAAGTATATAGTTACGGTGTTATTGGAATTTGGACAATGAGTTCGATAAGTTTATATAAATATAGTGTAGTTACAAGAGTACAATAATGTAAGTAGGTAATACACACAAGACAAGTAAGTTTGTTATTATTATTATAAAGATAAACACTACAGTTTGTTGTAAACCATCTTTGTAATCATCAATCTTTATTTTGCCCGATTGGGAATTTTACAAAACAAAGCTTAGTTAATGAAACAATAAAATATGCGTTTGAAAAAAAATTATGAATCTGTTACAAACATTCTAGTATACTGTATTTTAGTTTGTATACTGATTGGTGATGATAAACATCAATTGAGCTATACTTATTACCGAGTATGTGAAGTCTTTGAATAGGTGAGTTTTGAAAATAATTGTTAGCAGATATGGGAACATTATATAGAGCGGTCTGTCGAGTGTCGCGCGTAGGTACACGGAGCGATATAAGACTCGTCAAATCAATGGCGTCCAGTCTGCCATTCGAAATTATGTCGCGTATTTAAAAAAACCGGACATTCTATTGTCCGGTTTTCCAAAATTTTTTAGACCGGACAGCCATTCAAAAAACCGTACTGTCTGATCCAAAACCGGACATCTGGCAACCCTTTACAAGACGATGGGTCAAGTCCTGTTGGGAGGTCGAAGGGTCTCCCCTAACCAGTGTCCCCCGATCCGGCTCCCTACGCAGGAGGTGGGCAGATGCTTCCGCCTCCAAGACCTACACCTCAAGCCCATGAACCCGGGAACCATTGCAAAGACACCAAACGTAGCGAGCCACTTTCGGGTGACCTATGGCAGGGGTATTGGTTATCCAATAAATGGTTCCCGGGGCGGTGGTACCCATACCTGCCTCCCAAATGTTAGGTTTCATCATTAGAAAAACAAAGCTTAATAATACTCGTAATATCACTCAACTTTACTTTGCCTACGTATGGAGTCATCAGAAGTCTGTATCAGTTGTTTGGTGTCTATTTTAGAAATACAATAATCAAAGCAATTCAAAACAATTTTTAACAGGTAATAGGCATAAAAGTTGCTTGGCAAACGGTGTTTAGAAATGGTCGATTTAAGCGCAAAATTTGTTTTTATTTATTTATTTTTAAAATGAAAACAAATCGAATCAAGAGGAACTGTCGCAAATAATCTTGGCCATAAAATAGTATAGTTTTTAAGTTGTTTGTTTATGCGTTCATAATTTTCAAATTTAATAATGAACTATCTAGTAGTTTACGCTTATATTTTTTTATATCGTAAATTAACAATAAATTTTATTTTAATTTTACTCAAGCGAAACAGTCAGAGAAGCTTCAATTCTTTCAAAGCATATTCTTTGGTATTCGAAATGTAAACAAATTCGTGGTAAAAGTTTATACCAAAATAGCGATTTCATTAATGTAAACGAAACATGAATATAGAAAAAAATAAAGGTCTCAACTGGGAATCGACTATTGGGACCTAATTATTATACGTCGTTTTATCGATCTCATATTTCAAATTCAAAATTAACTATAGGTATTATCTGGCAACTATTTTTTAACAACTATCTTTCTGAATGATTAAAAAGTTGTAAAATTTTGTTTGTAACTTAGAACGTGTCTCGGATAAACATATTCGTTTTTATTTATATGCGTTACCTGTTGACTTTTTCTAAGAGTCTAAATGAATGTTATTGTTTTTTGGAACAACCTCTCTTTAATAACTTTTAACTTTATACCCATGAACGTAATATATCATTGAAGAGGAAGATAATACTCATAAATCTAATCGAAACATGAAACAGAACAATATATAGAACAATAAATTATTATCTTATTTTAAGGCCCCGTAGTAAGCGTTCAAAGATGGTTTGAAAGGGAAATGTATAAATACGAATGTTAGAGGGAGCGCGCTAATATTAAAAAAAACGATAATAATTAAGCGAAAATGGTGAAAATATTTTATAAAACACGACTCATATGAAATAGAGCAAAAATCTCTGTACAAATACTTTAGTTGCATTTAAAGATACACTGTGAATTTTTTCGTGCCTATAACATATTAAATGACAGAACAAAACGTGTTTATAATAATTTTTTTGAGCTTACTTTGCGATTTTTTTTCCATCTAGGGAATTACATATAATTAAGGTTTCGGCAAAACAAATGGATGGATATTATCTTCAAAAATAACATATTTTTTTATTAACTTAAAAACTTCGGTAGAAATTGGGTATTCAGGGGCTTAAATGACATATATTAACATTGATTGGTTTAACCTTTAAAACATAAAGAAGAGTTATTGCAATAAAAAATTGAATCTCACTAATCATTTTTTATCTAAATAACATTCTCATAGAAAACATTGACCACGAAACGAATGAACGAAAAGATAAATGAACGATATTCTATATTTTATTTAGTTGTATTGCGAGTAGAGGATGGTATAAATAAATGAACCACTTTGTGTGCAAAACTCTCTCTTCTCTCTAATCATGTTAATACATCTTATTCACAATAATTATCTAAAAAATAATGAAATTAATTTTCACGGTCGGCGAGTTTGAATGTTAAATCGGCGATAAGTTTACTGCTTGTCCAGACGTTTGTGCCGTTCACAGATGCTGTTTATAGCTCAAATAATGCATCTCTGTCAAATCATTTTAATCTCTGAATGCAAATTTGCAAATCTCGTAGAGATTTCTCTACATATAAACCTAGTTTTGTTATATTATGTACGTCTCTAATCGCAAATGCGACCCATTTGCGCTTTACCGTTCATATTTTGATGTACGGAATTGCACGTTATCTTTATTTTAATACACACTAAAAGTAAAAGAGAATTAATAAGATTAGATACATCAGAAACTAGATGATAAGTTTCTAATAGATTTAAACTGTTTTAACCAGTTTGAAAGCAGGGTTCGTTGATCTGTAGCTCAATTTTGATTCGATATCAGCAAACCGTTTTATCAATTGTTTGATTTATGCCGACAATTATAAGAATATAATAAGTAGGTACCTACTTACAAAACACTAGGATGATTCTGATGAGCAGGACTTGAAGCAAGGCTGAAAGGTATTCAATCTGTAATAAAGCTGCTTCTCTAATCATAATAAGCCTGCAAGACCAGTGTGTGTCTGGAGGCCTAGGCATAAATCAACTTCCATAGCTTGATAACTTCAGGCTTTTGTATGGAACCAGTTGGACCTAAAAAACCATAGATATGCCAATATATAGACAATAAAATTCTCATTCGGAGCCTACTTATTATACTATAGACCAATGAAAAACTTTGAAAGTTTATTCCATAGATTTTCAGAGTTTTTCATTGGTGGATAAAGTTAAGCAAACATATGACGTCACAATATTTCTGTTCAAATTTTCGATTGGAGTTATACCCTCCTGGGCCTAGGTAGCCGGACGGTGTGAGCGGAGACGCACAAAGATGTTATAACGAACTTTGAAAGCATACATGCCCAAAATGCCCTATACCTAGTGTACTAGTGCTGTAAAGTATACACGATTTGTGCGTACTAATCATGTATCCTACCTACTTCCTACCCTCGACGCAAGGCCTCCACACTTCGCGTTCTTACACTGTATACATTCAAAATACAAAAATATACATGAAAAAAGGTTCCCAGTATCGTTATTTTTTTTAAATTTTACCGGAGAAATAATAATCAATAGATAATCTAAAAATATACAAAATTACTAGGAACCTAAGCTCCTGTTTTTTATTTAATAAAAAGTAGGTGGGTACTTAATTTCATACTTGTATAATTAGGGTGTAAGAACGTACCGTACGTAAAGGTATCTAAGCACATTTGAAGTAAAATATGCCATTTTTTAAATTAAAAACAAAAAATATGTTTTTCACACATAGCCTCTGAGCACACTGTTAAACGTCGCAACGGATCACGTGATACGTGCTCTATCTCGTCTGTTACCGTGCTGCTGGAACGAGACGGAGTGCGCATCACGTGACCCGTTAGGCTGTACTCATCCCAATGCACGGATAAAAATCAGTTTTGCTAATTTATTAAAATCCGGTTAAATACGGGATTGTAGGCCGTTTCCTATAAAACTTTTAAAACATTCCTAATACACCGGAACACGTGTTGACAAAATGCGAAAATATTAGAAGTTTTATGAACATGTGTTCCTACATCACGATAACGCATTCGTGTTTTACAAAAAGTTTATTAGGAAACCTATCAACTAATTCGTTAAAGACATGCAACCCCGTTTTTAACCGGATTTCGAATAAGTTTAAACCTAAGTTTTATCCATGGGGCTATTTATAATTTATTAAAAGAGTTAAAGGACAAATAAGACATTGTCTCATTGTTTTTATATGTTTACGTCTATGTTTTCATAATAGGGAGCAGAACCCTCCTTTAAATCGATTATTTTTTTCAACATAAACCGATTATTCTTATAACGACTTTTGAACACGAATTCACGAAGTAAACCAATCTGCAAATGCGGATTTTTGCATTGTCAGACTTATAACGGTAGACGTGAAGCTAATAAAATCCGAATTATGCATGAAATAGTTTTAGCAACTTGCGCAAATTTAATAGATAAGAATCATTGAAGAATAAACTTGCAGAAATCTGAATAAATTACTTACTCTCCGGTCCACAGTACCGTATGGTCAATCCACCGAATTTTAATGTATTTTAATATCCACCTTTAAGATAATTGATAGGTGTTTTAATTAAATAATTTTCATTTTTAGAAACACAAGCGCAAACGGTTAAAAACTTGGCCATGCGTGGCCAATCATTGTATTTTTATGACCATAAATATTTATTACTTAAAAAATTGCTTCAATCATTTTAGATTCAACTAATAGGTGTGCTATTATATTCCTCGATTCGTGAATTTAAATAATTTCGATAAAATTTGGCGAACATTAACACGTAAAATGTGGAAATTTAATGCATTGGTACCTAAGTCAACTCCCAAAGCGATTGCTGTTGTTGTGTTAAGGCGATGCACTACGTCGTGTAATATTTTAAATTGAGCCGCTATCAATAACAACCCTTATGTAGATGGCGATAAGGTTTAAACTCCCGCATAACACCATCCGCCTGTTTTGATTTATGCAAGAAAAAAACATGGCCAAAAAGTGCCTTTTATGTTATTTTGTGGATGTTTAGGCATAAATATTTAATTTTTTTTCGATCATTTTATAAATAACTTAATTTGCCACATTATACGATAAAATTATAACCGAAAATGTGTTTGTTAGTAGGAGATTTTGAACTTTAAAGCAGTTTTCATAGGCCTTATACATTATTTTTTTCTGGGCTTATAAAAAGACTTATCTAAAAAATACTCGATTATTTCAAAGGCCAAGATGTATTCTACTCGCAGTATTTAATTAAAGCATCTGAAACATTTCTAGGCGACCAAATTTTCAAACCAAAAACACATGATTTTGCATTACTACGTAGTGCATCGCCTTAAACAGAAATTAAGACGAGACAATGCCAGAATGACAAACCCTGAAATAATGCCAGAATCTTAACGACGTAAGTGAAGCAGCCGTGCATAAAAATATGCGACCCGCGGCCCTGGTATAGTGGACAGACCTGCGGTTGAATTTGCCCTAGCCATGGAACTAGGCCCTAGCAAATCTCTAAAATAAAGTGGGAATCTTAACGACATAAGTAATGAAGTCGCGTAAAAACAATATTTTTGTAATGGATGAAAGACGTTTTCAATTTTAAAGCCTTCCACACAAATACAAGATATTTCTCCCCTGTACCGCGAACAATGAGAACTTCTTTTTACTTGGGAGGCGGGTTTGGGTTCCGACGCCCCGGGAACCATTTACTGGATAACCAACACCACTGCCATAGGTCACCCCAAGTGGTTCGCTACGTTTGGTTACTTAGAAGGGGTGCTCGCGTTCATCGGGTGAGGTGTGTTCAGGATGCTCTTGCCCACAAACTGCGTGGCGTGCCAGATCGGGAGAGGCTGGTTTGGGGAGACCCTTTGACCTCTCCAACTGGTCTCTCGACCCATCGCCTTGCGCCACAGTGGAAGGAATAGATCATACGTCTGTCACTCCTGGACATACTGATGCCTAGATTCCTACCTATCCCTCAGACCGTTTTCCTTTCCTGAACTTCCTCTCCTTCCTTTCCTTAAAAAGACCCTCTCTTAACGGCATCCCCAAAGATGACATAGATCCTTAGTGAAATTATTTTCCTCAGGGTCTCCTTTGCGGGTTAATGTAAAAAAAAACATTTTTAATGAACAATTTAAACACAGGCATGATTTGAGATTTTCACGGCCAAAAGTATTAAAGTGATTTGTTTTTGGGATATTATGCCGTGTTGCGCTACCTCCTTCTTTAGCCAACGTTTCGGACAGCATTGTAGTGTCCATCAACAGGGCAGATGGCAACGTTGGCTAAAGAAGGAGGTAGCGCAACACGGCGTAATACCCCAAAAACAAATAACTATAAAAATTTAAACACTTAACAAATTTTTTTTTACCACTGATCATATCAGGCTGATTTTGTGGTGTAGCCTTTATTTGTAAAACAGGCAATATTGTACCTACCAAATCAGTGTCTCATTAGTATTGGTGACGATATGATACGATTGTACCACCCCAGCCAGTAGCACTCCAGTACGGGTACATCATTTACGTTTGCATATTTAGCTAAGTACTTCTTTTTGTTATTACTATGTATCAAAACAACGATGTATGTAATTTTTTGAGCATTATCAGGGTCTGTTTTGTGATCTTAAATAAAATAAATGTTTTTGGTTTGAAGCCACCCCTAGTCTCTAGTTCATAGATAAAGTCAAAATCTTTTGACTTAGTGCAAAAATCGATAATCCATTAGTAGAATCCCATATATCCGATGTATTGGATTATTTATAGCATAGAAGAAAAGTAGAAATATTTTTAAGTTTAACCTGTATTGAAAGGTGTTCCGAAAACCAGCGTTAAATAGACAATATATTATCCCTAATTCTTGATACGATAACTACTGGCAAACTGCTGTTTCATCTACATACCATAAATGTCTTACTTTCTCCGCTGTGCTGTTTTAATACATATATAGGTAGGTACTAAATGATTACTTTTAACACTGTATTTGATTAAATTTTAACTTTTATCGAATTCAAATTCAAAATTCAAATTCAAATTCAAAAAAATATTTATTGCACAAAAAGAGTACAAAGGGTATAGCTTATAGGTTACATCCTATTTCTTTCAGCTAACCCAACAAATACACATTATATTACATAACCCAACAATTACATGTTAACAAATGTATGTAAATAATAAATAAAAAACAGAGGTATTTAATTTATGTAAGGTATTCATTTAAGGTGTAGTGACATTTGTTTAAAATAAATGTTTTTAGTGTTGATTTAAATTTAAGTATCAAAATATTATTTAAAGTATTTTTATCGTGACAAATGTTGGTTCAAATAAATCATTTGTCGAATTTAATCAGCTAATTTCTTAACTGGTAGCTAAGATTTTCAGATAACGCTATTTAGCATGTATATGTGTTTTATTTTCCATAGTGGTTAATTAAAAGTAAGCGGCTATTTTCTAACTGAAAGTTAATAAATTATTGAACACGCTCCAAATAAACTCATTAGGCATTTTATAAATGTAAATATTAACAAAAAAAGTGTTGGTAACTATTGAATTATTAAGCAGAAGTGATAATTTTATGGTCAATACCTACCTGTTTGTTTTGGGAGGGAGTAGGAAGGTGGTTTGGTATGGCTAGAGAATTTCAAAGGGATTTTTTTTTCGCCCAAATATAGCCTTGGCTCGTTGGCAAGTCAGAGTCAGCCCTGCACCGAGTTTGAGGGCACCTGTAATGAATTTGAGGTTCCTTTTTGAAAACCAAAAACACACAGGGAAACAACAAAAACACAAAATAATGTTTCTATGGTATGAGTTCCGGGGCCCCCGCGTGCCCTTGGGGTGAAGACGGAACTGGCTCTCACCCATCAGAATTCGACAGTTGTCAGGTTATTAAAATTTAACATAATGATATTACACCCTTACTTAAAAAAAGTTATTACTCGCCGATGTTGTGAATAATTTATATGTCTGTATCATTTTATAATGACTGTGCAAATTGTACCGAAATTAATTGGAAACTCACATTACACACGACTTGATACGCCGTGATGATGTTCCAAGCGCCTTCTGCTCGCGAGTTTAACGATACATGAAATTAATCCGAGGTAATTATAAACTTGCATTGTGCTCGAAGAACAGGAAGAAAACGGTAACGAAACGTGTGCTGATTAGTTTTCCTTTTAAAGCGCACTGAATATTGCGTTTTACCAATCCATAAACTAATACGTTGAGTTCAACAAAAAAACTGAAAAAGTTTTTTACAAAATCATTTGTTCAAGTGCCTATTTATTATTTAACAAACAGAAAACTCTCAATGCGTCTATTGTCTATGGTTATATTTTAAGACATGGACCTAAAAAGCCCTGGACGGAGCAATTCTAGAACAAATTGAAACCGCGGGGTGAGTGGGAAGATGCATGGAAAATCTTATTCATTTTTAAATTTTGAATCCCAGTCTCATGAAATACCGCAAAAATCATAACACGTTATAACTGCGTTAAAAACACAAACCTCAAATAATAATAGTTCATTATGCACCACTTTGCATACAAATCAGTTTAAAAGTTAGTCATACAAGATGGCTGTCAGGCAATTTCTCCTCACCCTACATTTGGCTTCAATAACATTCATACAAAATTGCACTGATGCTCTGTCCAGAGCTTTTTAGTTAAATGTTCTAAGAACCTTGGTCTATGGTGATTAGATTGTTAACAAAATTTTAAAGAATATTTTTAAATGCGATTTTATGAAAGTTGCATTCTGCGCCATCTGTTAAGTCTTCAACGCATACATAGGAACTGATTTCAGAATTTTAGCATCTGCCGTATCTCCGCGAAATCTATTTAGAAAAATAACGGCATTTATTATAATGAGACTCTGATATCCACAACCCATATCACTACAAATATGTTAAATGGGTTCATTAGCAATGGAGACACTCGACACTGGCAACATTGAGGCTTCAAATATCCAATTAATATTGTATTTCGACTGAGACATGAACTAATGCTAAACGACTTGGTCGCGACGCCGACGCGCAGTTTCAAGTTTCGACGGACCTTTGGTCAACCACCAGCAGGAAATATTTGAATTTAGCGGTCTCTCAAACAACGGTAGATAAACTCAGTCATTCACATCACCACGGTAAGAACTATGTTTTTTAAATACCAAGAGTAGGTACCATAACATTTTTTTGAGGGGGATTGTGTGATAGCGCATTCCTACGTAAAAGAAATTATATTATTTGCGGTAATGTCAGTCTGATGTTTCCGTCGCAGCAGTTCAGTTTACATACAATATAACAAGATCTGTTAATTTGTTGGTACCATTCTACACGCACGGGCTACGACTTTAAAACACGGAACAAGTGCGATATGAGATATTATGGCGGTACAGCGGCGAACAGTACAGTCGTATTGCCGGGGTCTGCGGACCGCAACAGCTTACCCTACTTCCAGCGAGAGGTCTATGATCTCGATAATAATGCAGACACGCTGCTTGAATCCTATCAAAATAATACATTAGCCGACACTTCGTGTCTGAAGATTGAGAGGGCGCACTTTCGAAGATGGCTACCGATTTAGCATTCTGGGGCACTCATTATTATCCGCCCATATGCTCTTGAACTTCGTAATATTGATTTTTCATTTTTTTTTGCCTCATATTCGAAAAATATTAGGAAAATTTATTGTTCAGGTACCTACAGCCGCTGAGATTGAAATGGCAGATTGTGTCTGAATATTTAGCAAATCTGATTATTCGGCGGGTTGATGAGTAATTAAATCATTTAACGGTAATGCGCCGTAAGCATTTCTATGCAACCAAGATTTCGTTTTCTTAAAAAAAAATGCATTTAAAACATTTGATTGCTCGAAACTTTGATTGACAGCAAAATGTGTAAAGAACTAAATTGAACAATAAATTATAATATTTACTTGCTTCAATGTGATTTGATAGACTAACAACTAGTCGAAGCATTTGAAACATTGCAAATTACTAATTTAGCATTTGAACGATTTTGCCGTTTTGGGCAGTACCTACAATACAAAATATAACTGTAGCATATTATGCGTACGTAATGCTTGCACTGGTTTTTTATTACTTCAACAGGGTGCTTGCTTAATCACTGTGCATTACGGTAGTTATTAATTTATGAGCAATATTTTTCTAACAATAATTACGGACTGTACCTACCTCCCGTCAGGAAAATTACAAAAAAGGACTGCGCCTTGCGATTTCGGAAATGCGCGCGGATAAATTAATTTTTATGTTATGCTAATATTTTTCCTGTGGGTTTTAAATAACGCGAAATGTTCATGTTCCTAATTATGTAACCCACCTTTTCGAAATTGGCTTGTTCACACGTACCTACGCAAGAACATTTGTAAAATATATACCATATGTTTATGACGTTTAATGAATTTGAATTGTGTAGGATATTATTATTCTTTTGAACCGCTCAGTAAAATATTTCATAGGTAGTTTGCCAAAAATTGGAATGTTAAAAGTTTCAAGGATTCCCGGATACGCTGCTGAAGCGTTGGTATAGGTATACGGTGAAAAGGGCCGTATACTGCTCAGGTAAAAATATTTAATAATATCTGTTATATCTCTTTACTTGCAGATTTAGTGTGTTAGGAACTCTTGATAAAGTAAAAGGTTCTTTTTTTTTTTATTGTTGATACATTTTTATTACAATATTTCATATTTCAATTCAGTAATGTTGGCCTCACTGGGTTGTTTACCCGTGCTGAGGCCCCCATTTTATAATTTAAGAATTCATACATTTAAAAAAAAAAAGAAAAACAACATTAAAATAAAAATAAATTTAAAATCAAAATAAAGATTAAAAATTAAAATATAATTATAACACTAAAAGAAAAATATCAAAAGAGAATGTAAATCGGCATTTATAGTGATATATGTGTTTGTGCGTGTTGCGTGCTTTATATATTTTTTTGTGTTGCGTGTATATGTTTTATTCTTTTATGTTATAGAATTTTGGTGATATTGTCTTTTTGTTCTTTAATCCATTTTATTATTTTGTGTTTGAATTTATTTTTATTTTCCTCAATTTTTGTTTCAAGTGGAAGACTGTTGAATGCTTTAATAGCGTGGTATTTATGGTGTCTTTGTCCAAAGGTAGTGTTTATTTTTTTTTCTTTACAATAATTGCGTGTATTTACGTACAATAAATAAGTCTGGGTTTAGATACACTGTTCATTACCGGAGGGTTGGTAATTCTCTGTTTCTAGAAGCTTGAAGTCTGACAATGATACCCCACAGGCAATTGCTACACTCTAGCGACATCTGTTGGACTCTGGAGTAAACTTTCTGACTAGTGCCATCTATCGCTTGAATACCCAACTTTTTGTTTAATGTTTAATTTTTATACTGGCACAACTTTGTTTCAATCCTTAAAAATGCTGGTCATTTTTGGATTTCGCGTTTAGTAGCCAACTTCGAGTTTCTTCAGATAAAATTTGCGATGTCATTGACACGGTCTTCTTTGAATTGCTTCGAAATTTGACTAATTTGATTATGCTTTTCGTATTTGCTTTGGTAAATCGATATTTCGATTTGAAATATTCCTACTTTTTGTTACATTTTCGTTGCGTGACCGATCGAAATTTGTAAAGTCATTTAAAATTTGCCATCTCCGTCTTTACCATAGTAATACTTCCCCAATCCTGGGGGTCGGGCAGTTTAAAGATTTGTCAGCTACTAATACTGCGGTATTACGGATACGCAGTACGATTATGTGTAAAGTCTTCTACTAACCTTTTCCTATCCCTCCGTATTATCTATTACGAGTAAGACGGAATATATATTGTATGGAAAATGTAGTATATAAAGCAGTAAATTAATATTATTTTCATGAAAATAAAGTTTTTATTTGTCAAGAAATCTTGTTATAACTATACTCAAGGGAAGTTAATAATTAATATTATTCATGTAAAAGATAAGGAGGAACGAGTACAAAAAAAAGAAGTTACTTAAGTTCGAACACAATTAAAATTTATTTAAAAAAAAATGTATAAAGAAGGGTTAGTCTTAATCTAGCTTAACGATAGTTTTAAATTGTAATTCTTAAAATTAATTGTCCTTTTTCTTAATCCTAAATTATTGTTCATTCAATGTCTTAAAAGTTGGGTCACGTTACGAGATAAATATGCAAAAATTGTTCAGGCACTTCCCTTTACGATGATTCTGGAACCGCGTACTCCACGTTCGCACTTATCACTGATACACAAAAGCGGCAACATGGGCTGGTTCCGAAGGGCGGAATCAGTTCAGACTGGGCCAAGGCTTCGAAGGGCGAAGTCGGCAGGCAGCGACTTCTGAGAGGGCAGCTTCCTGGGCGGAAGTCTGGCGACCACTCTGGCTTCCTGGGCGGAAGTTCGCGGGGTTACGGGAAGAGCCTCGATGACCGCTCCAAGGGGGGAGGGCAAGAGGTTTCTCGGCGGACGCGAGATGGTGACTCCTGAGAGGCGAGAGCGTGACTGCCGAGAGGGCAGCCTCCTGGGCGGAGGCGCCTCGGCGGCCGCCCCAAGGGGAGGCGAGATGATGAAAATGTCATTTTAGCATCTTTTAAAATAATAATAACGACTACGGTGAGAATGTCGATGCCAGCGCCACGGACTCAACCAACGTACCGAAGTGGTGTAAAGCGGAACCACTTTAGTTCCAGCACCCCACGACAAGGCGCGCTACGGTCGCTGGATTGCGCAGCTGAAGACAGTCCCGAGTCACACAGTCAACAGTACCCAGTCAGAGAGTGATCATCTCGGCCGCCCCTTGGGGCGGTCGCCAAGGAAGCTGCCCTCTCGGCAGTTATCATCTCGCCTCAACAGCTGAAGACAGATTCCGCAACCAACAGTCCCGAGTCAAACAGTTGACAGTTGATTTTTTGGCACTGGATAGTCATCATCTCGCCTCCCCTTGGGGCGGCCGCCGAGGCACCTCCGCCCAGGAGGCTGCCCTCTCGGCGGTCACGATCTCGCCTAGTTCTCGACAGTTCACATTTCCGCACTCGACAGTCATCATCTTGGGAGTCATCATCCTGCTCTCCCCCTTGGAGCGGCGCCGAGGCAGCTGCCGACCAGGGAACTGCCCTAGCAGAAGTTACCGTCTCGCCTCCGCCGAGAAACTTCCTGCTCTCCCCCTTTGGAGCGGCACCGAGGCTCTTCCGACCAGGGAGCTGCCCTAGCAGAAGTTACCGTCTCGCCTCCGCCGAGAAACTTCCTGCTCTCCCCCTTTGGAGCGGCGCTGAGGATATCCCTACGAGGAAGCTGCCCTCTCAGGAGTCGCTGCCTGCCGACTCCGCCCTTCGGATCCAACCCAAGTTGCCGCTTGTGTGTGTCGGTGATAAGTGCGAACGTGGAGATCCGCGGCTCCAGATAAGAACTATAATTTACAACTAGTATTAAGCTAGATTAAGACTAACCCTAGATTAAGACTAACTAGAGTGTTTTGTAACTAAGTAACTTCTTTTTTTTTTGTACTCGTTCCTCCTTATCTTTTACATGAATAATATTAATTATTAACTTCCCTTAAGTAGAGTTGTAACAATCTCATGATAAAAATCACTTTTGTTTTCTTTTAAAAATAATTTAACAGCGTGGCAACACTCACTGTTGTCATTTGTCTATGGTTTAGTAAGAAAAATAATTTGACAGTTTGAGGTTAACCAATAATTTCCTTCGCGATATCTAGGACGAAAATACTTCAAAATGAGTCGATCTTTACTTAAAGTCGGCAAAATATTGCAAAATTGCACTTACATTTCTCCCACGGCCGTTCTAGGACGCCCGTTTTCGTACAAGAGTTCGATTTCACTGGATAAATTGTATCCCAACAGCTCTCTGAAAATAACTACGCCAAGTTTTGTATGTGTGCTTGCTTGAAATGTACCATAGGTTGCTGTTAGCCTTTTGATATATCATATTTAATCTATTTTGATTTGTTTCAGACTCCACTAGACCCAAAAGCAAAATTTTCCGGTTATATTCCTATCAATAAGTTGGATATTACGTATTCCTGCAGTTCTGGGCCGGGCGGACAAAATGTGAATAAAGTCGCTACTAAAGTCGATCTTAGATTCAAAGTGAAGGAAGCGGATTGGCTGGATGCCTCGCTTCGAGAGAAAATACTTCAGGAGGTAAAAATACACATCTGAATTGAACCAATGCACGATATCACTTATGGGAAAGGTACGAAGCTACCGCAAACTGCGCAAAACGGCGGTTGCTTTGTTCCTTTCCCGTAATTCGTAGCTCGGTCATAGCACGGTCATGGTATTCTACTGTTATGTGGGCAGACTCCTTTAAATTTAAATAGATTTCTGCAGTCTTGGGGTAAATATATAGAAAATAGGGACCCACTTAATATGAACGAATTATTTGAAAAACACTTTGTATCAGATAAATAATAATTTAAAGTACTTATTTCAGTTTCCAGAAATGGTAAATATTTCATTCCATAAAAAAAGGCATAATTTGACTTCTTTTCTTTGCGCCTCTATTTTACATAATAATATTAAAATTGTTTGGCTAGATTTTAATAAACTTTTTAATTTAACCCAAACTGAGAACCTAACTACCTATTTTAGGATCATAAGTTCATATTTTGTATTAAAAAAGGTAAGGAAAAAACTAACCATGAAACTTTCACAATAACAATATTAAAATGCATTATTTTCAATTTCTGGAAGTTAAAATTCTCATTATTACAACAAAGGATTTTTTTTGAAGTGCGTAGGTATTTAGCTTGTCCCTATTTTCTGAATTTTTACTGAAAACACTCATTAGACATTAAACTGTTCTGTATTCAAGAACATTATTTTATATGAAATCAATGCAGTTAACATTTCCCTAATCAATGCATTTTTAGGAACAGATTATGGAAATTACACTTATTACACAATTACACAATTAACAATTACCACAAGGAACAATTATTTACATGCACAAAATAGGTTATTAGGTTCTTAGTTTGGGTGAATTAAGTAATTTTTAGGTCTTTAGGTTGAGACAAAACTTTCGCAAAATGGCAGAAAAGTGGTATTTTTATAAGGGAAACTTTGTTTGAATAAAATCGGAATTTTAATATATCTTTAACCATCTCTCCCGATGTAAATAGTTGTTTCTTGTAATATTTTAGTTGAAACGGGCGGTGGTAAATATTTACCAAATCGACCTTAATAGTCCACGTCAGTAAACATTACCGTTGCACATATAAATTGACTGAAGTCGCCCGAGATGTTTCCACAATTATTTGTAATTGCACTTTTTGTAGAATTTGTATTCCAAAATGGATGGAGGGAATAGAGTGTATTTTTTGACACATTCAAAGACTTTTGTTTTCATTTCTTGTAAATATTAAATATATGATCACCAGCAAAGAAACAACATCACGAAGGAGGGCTACTATGTCATCAGATCGGAGCTGACCCGCTCCCAGCAGTTGAACTTGGCTGACTGCATGAGGAAGTTGAGGGAACTCATCAGGAAGGCTGCAGAACCCGCTCCAGAACAATCTCCCGAAACTTACGAGATGCTGAGAAGAAGGTAATTGCAACACATTGATTAAAAAATCTTAACAGATGTCACTCCTCTAAAAGTTCTAGTAGATGGACATATTCGCCAAAGTTTAAATTGTGTTTTTGTCATGTCCCACTATTTTGATTAGCTTTTTCATAGTTACATATTATACAATATTGGAAAATTAAAAAAAAAAATCCCACAGACAAACACCCTCTGTTGAAGTTTTCACTTTTTTTTTTTTTTTTTTTTTTTTTATATTTACTCCACACAGGAGGCCCTGAAGAAAATAATTTCCCTCAGGGCCTATGTCATCTTTGGGGATGCTGTGTGGAGGGTCTTTTTGTGGAGAGGAAGGAGTGAACATGGGTCTTGAAGAGTCCCATGTTGTAGGAGGGAGGAAACACAGAGGCCGGCAGTTCGTTCCACAGCCGAGCTGTTGAACTTAAGAACGAATCGTAGAAGCGACCCGTTCTCATGTGACAAGTGTCAACTGTGTACTAATGTTGGGCGCGCGTTTGGCGTGTATCCCGACTACGCACCGGTGCCGAAGGGATCAATGACGCTAGTTCCTCAGAGCAAGTTCCATTGTAATACCGATAGAACAAGGACAGCATACCTACCTGACGCCTGTGCTCTAAAGATTGCAGTCCGTCTGTTGAGATTGGGGAATCTATCAAACGGACCGCCCGTTTCTGCACAGAGTCAAGGGTTTTTTTCAGGTATTTTGGGGCTCCAGACCAGAGATGGCTGCCAAATTCGACAGTAGGGCGCACTTGCGATTTGTACAGGGTGAGCAGTTGTGTACTATTAAAGTATCTGCGGGCCCTGTACAGTACGCCCAGCTTCTGAGAGGCCAACCTTACTCTGGCTTCGATGGAGCCCCCGTACCTGAGCTGGTCACTTATAGTTACACCAAGCATATCAATGGAAGGCCTGTTCGGAAGATTGCTTCCGTTGAAGGAGACTAGATTATCATTTGGATCCCTTTTAGACGTAATCAGACAGGATTGGATCTTTGAAACATTAAATTCGACGAGATTATTTTTACCCCAGGAGGAAATACTCTCGAGATAACCGTCCATTCTCTGCTTCAAAGCCCTCCGAGCCGTTGGAGTTTGTGTGCCCTTTGGGGGCTTGAAAACAAAAAGCTATCATGAACTGTACTGTTATCCGCGTAACAATGAATCGGTGCACATGTCAAAAGGTCATTGATGTGCAACAAAAACAAAGTCGGAGACAGAACCGATCCCTGTGGGACGCCAGCATTTATGGAGTGCGAGGAAGAGGTGAAACCGTCAGCAACCGCCTGAATCGACCTATCCCTTAAAACAATGTCTAAAACTAACAATGTCTAATCACTAACAATGTCTAAACTGTCAGCTGATGTATGTGTTGGGATTACATAAGCCACTTCAAATATCCAAATAACCGCTTTATGCATGCATATTACAAGCCAATTACTGAATATTATATAAAATTTCCATATTTTTCCACTAAATAAACGCAGACAATATTTGAAAAGAAAGCCATCATGAAATCATTATTTCGTTAGTAGAGTTGTAATAATTAATAGCTCTATCAACAGATGGCACTGATTGTTACATTTGCTGGCATTGCCAAAAAGCACTGCTTTTTAGTCACTAATACAAACGAATCGTCCCATGACACGCTTTGCGCACACATGTATGTTTTTTTGGAATCGAATAGAGCCAACATTTTAATAAGTCTTTTTCATAATTTTTCATACTTAGTTCAACTTACCTCTTACACATTATAGTATTGCAATCAGTGTGGCGCACGCTGCAAGCGTTTCTTCATTGGTACTACCTGCATATTTTTACTAATGAACTACTAATAAACCATGCCCTTTCTGTGCAAAGCAAAAGCACACCTTTTTAGGTTTAGCTAAGTGTCACATCACAAGATTCACGACTTTGTTCTTTGTTATTCCAGACAACAAAAGGCGGCCAGGGAACGACTATTCATCAAGCGTGCCGATGCGGAGAGGCGTAACCTGAAAGTGGCGCCATCTGTACACGAGTTATGATATTTCCATTAGATTGGTCGATAGTCCGCCAATCTAACAGAAATGTTACATGCCCAAAGTCATCGCAATTTACATAGTGTCATAGTTCTATGAATGGTCTTTATTGAAATGTTAGTTTTTTTTTTTTTAATAAATCTATTGAAACTTATTATTCATTTATTTTATTATTTTCCTACGAGGGACGACTTTATTTTTTAAGTAAAGTGTAATAAATTGTTGATCTAAGTTAGCCGAGTTTTCTACCTATTTTGAGTATTTATTTATTATAATAAATTGATAGTTAACGAGAGGTTGTTGAAATACCCCCTAAGATTGGTACATTAAAAGTGAATAACTTACGTGATTTAAAATGGATATAGAGGCTTTTAAAATAAAAATGCTCACATGTATGTGTAAGCTTTGATGCATTAATGTAACTTATTCATTTCACTTCACCCCGGACCACATAATATTAAATTGCAATTTCTGATCAGGATTTCTGTGTCAAAAAGCCAGCAGCCAACACAATATATTATTGTCGCTAGTCAGGAAAAAGTCACCAACCCATATGAACAAGTTTTGAGATATCTCTGGTTGACCGGTCGGTGGCCGAGTTGACATCGCGCTTGGGTCCCACTCGGGCGTAGTGTGTTCAATTCCTCGGCTGGCTAAGTCCTCCATCACAACACAAGCAACATTTTCAGCTTACTGTGGTGGTAGTAGGAGATTTTCAAATATTGTCAGGTTATTCGTAACCCGGGAATGTTTGTCTTTCTTTTTAAAAAAAAAAAAAAAAAAAATCTAAATTTGAATGTTCGAGAAATACGTAATCTTTGTGAATGTTTTTATTACGCTGGAAGATAAAATTTTGAAATTTCCTTTATATAAACTTTATAATACGTTTTTAAAGTTTATGTAACATGTTTAAACAAACCCAAATAAAAAAATAATAATATTTAAAACATTTTGGCTATTGTTATATTTTTCTAAAAACAATTCTCTGTAATTGTATATATTGAATTATGTTTGTAGTTAATTTCAATTATGTTTGTTATTAAATTGAATATTGAATTATGTTAATTTGTATGTTGAATTACGTTTGTAGTTATTTCACAAGTCTTTGAATATTGTTTACACATTGGCTTTTAAGCATTATTTTCTTTTTGTGTACAGGGTGTTTGGGGGTAAAGTGCACTAACTTCAGGGAATGATTTTACATGATATTAGAAGTAGAAAAGACAAATAACTTTTTTTTAAATTCCAACGTTTTAAGGTAGTTGTTTGTTAGAAAAGTTGATTGTTTATATAAATAAATATTCTTCTATGAAAAAATATTTTAGTGCAAGAAAAAAAAAAATTTCGAAAAAAGTTATTTATCTTTTTTACTTCTACCATTATGTAGAATCACCTCCCGAAGTTATTGCACTTTACCCCAAGACACCCTGTATACTTACTCTTCCCATAAAGACAAGCTCCTGGAGCTTACCTTATGGATTAGTAGAATAATTAGGAAAATAATAAATAATTTGAAATCTTGTATTTTGTAATAAATAAATAATTTAGCTTTTAATGCAGAACCTATATCTCAAAAATGTCTTTTGTGGTTTGGTGACTTTTGCCTAAACAGCGAAGATATAACCTTTTTGTCTAACGGACACTATTCAAACATAAACCATAGTTTATTATATGTAATGAAAGTTTGCCGAGAAGTTAATTTATTCTGCAGTTAATGGGACCTTTTTTAGCTAACACTAAGGACGGGTTGTTTCGGAGAATTTGAACAATTCATCAAATTTCAACGTTCATTTTCGGGTTCTGTGAAAGATTTATTCAAGTTCTGTTATTATATCATTGTAGGCTAGTTGCTTGACAAAACTGAAATAAAAACAGAACTAGAAAAAATCTTTCACAGAACTTGAAAATGAACGTTGAAATTTGATGAATTGTTCAGATTCTCCGAAACAACCCGTCCTAAGTATCCTAACCTAATCAATCTTTTTATGGCTGTTTGAATAATAAAAATAATTATTAATACCATGTTCAAAACTTAACATACACATTTACTAAATTGACAGCGGTAGACATGAATTTAATGGTGACCGGATAAATCATCGCAACTTTAAAAAGTTATATAAAGTCATGGAAAGTGATGAAAAAAAAACTTTATTAACTGGGTTAAGTAGGTTAGGTTAGGTTAATTTTTTTTTTCATCGTTTCTAATGACTTTATATCACTTTTTAAGAGTGTTGAGTTATCATGGAACCGAATTTAATAAAAACTGTTACTAAATAAATTGTTGCAATCGGCTTAAAATTTCTGTCTAATAATAATTAGGTTTATTATGTCTTAATTTTGTCACTAATTTGATAAGAATATGAAGAATGTTCATCATTTGATGTTTGTTTTGTTATATTGGTTACCATAGTAACCGTTCGAAAACAGCAACTCTTTTATGTCATGTCATTTTCACATGTCAGAGTACTCTGTTTATGAAAATATTATATTATTTAACAAACCAAGTTCATTTTAGTAACTTTAAGATGTCTTTCAGAGATTGTAGAAGTAAGTTTATTTCCTTGTAATTTTTAAAAGATACATATTTGGTGATAATTTCTACTCAAATTGTGAAGTTTCATCTCTGTATTAGAATAACTACGTATTGGAATGCTGCTGTAATCATATTAAATTTATGTTGATAATGTTTATGAGGAAATATAAATATAAGTATGGTCAACTTGTCGAATTCCTCTGCATGCAAAGGTTCTTTAAAAAAACAACACTTGATTTCAACTTAAATATCTAATGGAGACAACTATTTACGTGAAGGGTTTACTTAAACATGCACAAAATAGGTTTTTATGTTGTTAATAAGGGTTTTTTTTTAATAATCTATGCGTATTTCCTAACCTTCAAATATAACTTTGATTGAGAAAAAATCTCTCATAGTTATTTGTTGTAGTAATTAAGTTGAAATCATGTGCTATTTATATACACATTTTTTGTGTAAGCAGTCAGCAAAATTCGACAAGTTGATCCATAGAAATTATTAGTTGGTAAATGTTCAGGTATTTTAAGCTGAAATATAATAGGATCAGAGATGTGCAAAATGGGTACCCAAAACCATTTGAAATGCAAAATGGAAATGGGTCAAAACTTTTCCATTTGAAAATGCAAAATGCAAAATGGTTTTTAGAAAAGCATTTCAAATGCAAAATGCAAAATACCTATTTTCAAAATGCATTGAAAATGCAAAATGGTTTCTCAGGTCAAACAATTAAAATAATTATAGAATTTTTAAACAGTTTTGTCATGGACATCAATGTAGAACTTTAATGGACATCAATGTAGAACAAACATATTACATGGTAAATCAAAAAATGCCACGACAACGGATTATGAACGACAAAAAATTTGCGACAAATGTTGCCAACATAAAAACATAGAAACTGCTATCTAACATTTAATATTCCAGCGTCATGGTCCCATGTTCAGTATTTGAATCAGTATTTTTTGTAATGGTATCACTCAATTGCCAGGGCTTCTACCAGGGAGCAACTTGACAAATGTAAATTATCTCCCATAGCGAGGTTGAGGACCGACTGATATTTGGGGCTTATGAAAAAAAAATGAGTGGAGATTGTTGGAAGAATGTTGCAAAAAGCATTTAAAATGGAAAATGCATTGAGAAAAGCATTTAAAATGCAAAATGCAAAATGGTTTTTAGAAAAGCATTTAAAATGCAAAATGGAAAATACCCATTTTGCATTTTGCATTTCCATTTGAAATGGATTTATTTCAAATAAAGTACATCTCTGAATAGGATGGACATAGTTCGCTGCACTTTTTAACCTTAAGGCAAAGCACAAGTAAGCATACAATCTTAGCTTCTAGCATTAAATAAGTCACTATTCGACACTGATAGTGACCGCAATAATGTTTTTATGCTATTCAGTTAGATGCCAAATATAAAGTAATTGTTTTTGCAATGGTAACTAAAGCGCACAAGGGACTTTGGCAAATATACCCTCAATAATATCGTTATGCGTTAGCCATTCATATAAAAAACATTTAATGACATGATAGACCCTTGCTTGTGTAGTGGTGTACTGGATGGATCAAAAAATAATTAAGCTTTTGTAAGGGAGTTGAAGAATGAAACAAAGAACATTGTTAAATTAAATTGTGATTCTAAATTTTAATGGTATTAATACTTCGCTATGCACCTAGTATCTTTGAGCACGGAAATGGGCATTTTACAATATTGGCAATACTGTCAGTATGTACAATAGTCCTGGGTTGATCGTGAATGACCCGCTAAAATGAGAGTGAATGTATCCGGGCGACGGGTAATCGGGTAAAGATCGGGTTTTCGCAACCCGCTCATGACGCTAGTGTAAAACGATTGATTGGCCTAGCTCTAGCATACAAATAATACATTCAAACGTGTCTTCTTTAAAATGATTCACCTGTACTTGATTTATAATAAATAAGACTAGTCTTTTGATTTCTAGTATTTAAGTTGATATGCGTAGATATTTAGTCCTATTCTATAATTATATAATACAATTAGTAATAAACAGTACGAACTCAATACATTTTTTTATTGACTAGATTTCACAGAACATTTGAGGGCATTTGGTTATCCGACTAACATATCCCTGGAGAGCTTTAGGCAGCCCAACTTCCCTTTAGTGGCCAACTTGTTGAAGTGGCTGGTGGAGAGGTTTGATCCAGAAACACGGCTCGATGGAGGAATTAACACCATGGATGAGAGGATCATGATTATCAGGTCTGCGGCTCAGTTTATGGTGGGTACATTTAACATACCAAAAACTCTTTTCATATTATAGAGTAGCGCAATCTCGCTCAGTCTCTTTCTAAACCAGACCATTGTCCGAGTTAGACATTAGTCCACTATAAAAGTATTCATTGATTTGGTGTATCAATTCAATAAACTATATTAAGGACGGATTGTTTTGCAGAATTTGAACAAGTAATCAAATGTCCTGTGTAAGTCCTAATCAAGTTCTGTTATTATCCAAGTATGTACTGTGAAACAATCGACCATGATGAAAAAATAACTGAACTTGAATGGAACTTTCACAGAACTTTGAAGTTTGATTACTTGTTCAAATTCTGTGAAATAAGAGAAGAACAGAGTGTAATCATTGAAGAACTCTTCATAAGCCATATTACCTACCTCACACTAAATAATAGGTTTTTTTTTTAATAATATGTGTGTAGGAAGAGAGTGTCGGAGACCTAACCAAACCCAATCTAGGGTATAAGGAGCACCTGGAGGTGGCCAAGACTTTGTAAGAGATGTAGTGTTATTGATGACTGATGATGATTTTACTGACTTCTTGCGCCTAGCTAGCAGCCGGATTCGATTCAAATCAGAGCTGAGAAAGCTATGATGTATTTTAGAGATTAGGGGAAGCAGGTTTGGTATTGAGGCGATCAACCTCGGCGTGTAACATTCGGACTCGGCTGAAATCAGACACTCCTTACATAGTGGCGATAAGGTTTAAATTCCCAGCAACTTTCCGCAGTGTGCTACGATGCTGGAATCTGGAAACTCCAAAAAGTCCTTATTATGGTAGGATTCCATGACAAGGACATTTTTGGAGTTTTTTGTCCTCTCCCTTATACCTGCTACCCAAAGATATTAGAAGAACGAGATGTGCTATGAGCAGTTCATACTGTGTGGAATTGTTTTGCCGAGTGTCGCCGGTTTTGTTCACCAATACTACTGCACACCTTCGCTTACGCTAAGGTATCTGCACTAATACATAGAACAGATTTCTGTGCGTACACGTCCCGATACCGTTCAAAGTACCCTAATTAGGTAGTACTCCGCCTACGGTCCGGCGGCCAACATAGCATATCTCGTTCTTCTAATATCTTTGCTGCTACCCTATCTTCAACTTTCAGTTTAAAATAATAATTTCCAAGTGATCAATCTTCCTTTGATGAGATGAATTTACTGATTCATTAATACATAATACCTTTACCAAATTTGCTTTCCAGATGACAAAAGCAAATATCAAACTAAACACAAAGAAGTTGTATGGTGCAGATGGTTATGCAGTGAGGGAGTTATTGAAGATAACCTCAGTGTTATACGACGCCCTCAATGTGGCCAAAGTGGATCCTGAAGACACAGTTGATGCAGAGGATCCCACTTTTCAGTTCGACATCTCATCAAAGGTTAAGTATTTTAAAACGTATTAGTTTTTCATTACAAAAACCACCCTTCAGACATTGCCTAATTGTTTTGTTATTTCAGATCGATGATTTGAAAAAGGCCCGCCAGCTAGCTACAGAGATAACTGCTAATGGAGCAGTACTTTACGATCTATTAGGAAAAGAAGTAGATTTTAAGGTAATAAGGCTCATTTTCACTAGTCTGGTTTTCTTTTCCTAATTTTGTTCTGTAATTGACTGAGAATAGCGAAGTCCTGTAGATATTACATAATTCGACCATTCGGCATGTCATCTATCTGTAAATTTGTTTATTACGTTCCGGTTCCGATTCAAGATGGTGGTCGGTTTAACCTGTCATGCATGTCATGCTGTCATGTCTAGCCGATAGGCACAAACAAAATAATATAATTTCTCTGAATATAAGTAGCTATGTATTTAGAGAAAAAACTTATGTTAAATTATTAACTATAAATAATATAAACACATTACCTGGTAAGACAGTACATTTTACAAAATCATCATTTTGTAAATAACAAGTAAGTTAATACGAAAATAGAATCAGCTGGTTCACGGGGAAAATTTAGCATCGGCACACATCGGTTAGTGGTTCATTACCAAAGATATTAGAAGAACGAGATATGCTATGTTGGCCGCCGGACCGTAGGCGGAGTACTACCTAATTAGGGTACTTTGAATACTATCGGGACGTGTACGCACAGAAATCTGTTCTATGTATTAGTGCGGATACCTTAGCGTAAGCGAAGGTGTGCAGTAGTATTGGTGAACAAAACCGGCGACACTGGACAAAACAATTCCACACAGTATGAACTGCTCATAGCACATCTCGTTCTTCTAATATCTTTGTTCATTACAGATTCTTTTTTCAAATGTGAAATCGTCACGTTTATTAATTAAGTAGGTAGGTATTTATTTAATTTATTTATTTTTATTTAAGTACATAAAACAGGCATGGTGCCCAAAAATTTACATACACGGATGTTTAAATACATAATAATAACAAAATGATAATAACAAAAATAGGAACAAAATGAATAAGCTAAATATGCTGAGGAAAATGGCAAATAAGAATGGGTAAAAGGTAAACACAAATATGTTCATAAACGATTTGTTATTGTCACACCTGCACTGGTGAGACACTGATTAGGTAGGTACAATGTTACTTCTCTTTAAATAAAGAGCTTCATCACAATATCAGCTTAATATGATTAAAGGTAATATGTTTTTTGAAGTGTTTAAATTGGTCATTAAAAATGTCTATTTCATTGTTAAAGCCTGAAGTACTTTCTTACAAATATTGTGATATTTAGAAGAAAATTAGAAAAACACTTTTTTGGATGCGAGGTCTACAGTTCACAGATCTACTAGTTTTAGCGTCATTATGAAATTACACAATGTTTTTTCATCAGTGTTCAAGTTTATTGGAGGGGACCCACCCTTTCCCGACGGCTGTGTGAGGAAACTGATTGTTTAACCTCCTTAGCCGCACACGTCAGGACTCTAATATATTTTTTGGAAAAAGAAGCTAAATTTATTTTAAAACGATTCTAGACCCTTCAATGTCCCTGCATGCATGATTGTTAGTACGAAATAATGTATACATACTTACATTAATAGTAACACATCTGAAATGTGTTCGCCTGGTGGTTTGGCATCTAAAATTAAATAATAAAGAAGGAGAACAATATTTACAAGTGTTCAATTGTAGATAGTCTTAAACGAATGAATCATCTGTTTATAGGAAATCCGCGAACAGGCCATAAGCCGTCCACTAGACATGACCGCCGTGGAGGCCACGGTAGAAAGGGCTTGTTCTGCCTACGACAAGGAACTCTACACTTACCAAGAACAGATAGAGAATGTGGCTGCAAGCGAGGCTTCACTGGATTCTAAGATAGAGAAGAAGAGGGCCGAGCTGGAGAGGTCGGAGAAGAGGCTGCAGGCCATGCAGAAAATCAAGTAAAATTAAGGCTCAACAAATAAACAATACTGCCTAAGTTCCCATCAACTAGTTGTGCAGGAGAGACAAAAACTTTTGAGGAGTAAATACTTATCAATTTTCCCTGGCACGTCAAAAAGATGTTGTGGCAGGAGTGTTGGAGATTCATTCAAAATATAATCCATGTCGGTTTTCTGGTATTGCTTATTTTCCGCTGTACATGATATCTGGTGGTAGTATTATGAACTAAGTACACACATCCATAAATTTCATAAAAGTGGATTTTTATATTTAAAATGAAAAAAACACGCTTTGTAATACACTCTTTTTTTATTGAATTAGTAACCAGGTTTCGCTTATCTCAAGCTTCACCAGGGCTATTAAGGACGGGTTGTTTCGGAGAATTTGAACAATTCTTCAAATTTCAAAGTTAATTTTCAAGTTGTGAAAGTTTTTATCAAGATATTATTTCAGTTCTGTCCAGCAACTAGCCTATAATGATATAATAACAGAACTTGAATAGGACTTTCACAGAACCCAAAAATGAACTTTGAAATTTGATGAATTGTTCAAATTCTGCAAAACAACCCATCCTAACTGTTTGGCTGGTTGGCTGTCAGTTATTAATTCAATAAAAAAGTGGTGTATTACAAAGTGTGTTTTTTTATTTAATATATAATGTCACACCCCAAAGTATTTTCTTCCTTCAAAAAAAAAAAAGAAAAGATTTTTGTATTGTATGTTGCTTAGGAGGTATTGTTTCTTCGTCGACGTTAAATTGATTAATCTTAGCAGTTGATTAGTTGATGTGTTGAGAATTATTGTATTCTCCTTTTGTCTCAACAAGAGATAAAGTATTCTGTTGAATTGCTACTGAATTGTCAAAGAAATAGTTATTCCTTGGCCATAATCTATCATCTCTTTGCATATTGAATGAATATTGTTTGGGAGCATTAAGGTTTTGTGAAAGAAACACATTAAGATTTAAAAATTTAACGCCAGATACCATACAAATTTCCCAAATTAGCATTTCATTTCAGACCAGCCTATCAAGCTGAGTTTAAAAACCTAGAAATGGAGTTGGAGAAGTTATATGATGACTACATTCTGAAACTACGGTGCATTGAAGCTCTCAAACAGCAACTCAGCACCTTGGAGGCTGCAGAAGCTGAGGTAAACATATTCCATCGTTCCCCATACAAAATTGTACTATGTACACATTTTTTTGACCGAGATCTCTTTTAACTCGACCGTTTGGATTTTCGTCTATTTGTAAATTTGTTTGCACATTCCGTTTCAAAATGGCGACTGTTTTAATGGTTCAGTAAAGATTCTTTTTTCAAATGTGATATCTTTGTGTTTACTTGGGTATTCCTATTTGTAATATTTCAATATAATTCTTGCCTGATGAAAGTTTGTAAAAAGAATTTGTCATTCAGATAAAGACATTTCTTTGGACAAATTGCATAATTCCCATAGACATATGAATTCATATGTCTATGATAATTCCTAATTTGAATATAAAAATGTTTCATAAAATATTCGGTTCATAATTAAGAACTAGATTTACTTTTTTAAGTACCTACTTACAAATCTTATGATTTCAGAGGAAATTTTGATTTAATAAATAAGAGAAATATAGAAGCTTACTTTTTTGGACGCGAGGTCTACTGTTCACAGAACTTACCAGTATCTTTACAATAATATTGAGTGTGTAGTGTGTAATGATTTTTATACAGATTGCCGAAGAAAGGCGCAATGCAGCTTTAAAACTTATACAAAAGTACGAAGCTGAAGATGTTCTTGTTAATATAAGCGATACAGGTACCTATTTTTTTATTTTGTACGATTTGAATATCCATTCGGAAAATGACAATAGCCGTATTGATGACTTCTCATTTCAGATGAGTTTGATTACGAAGACAGTCCAAGAAAGGAACTCAAAGAAATAGAAAAAAGACCAACAACTAGACCAATAACCAGACTCCGGGTTAGAACGGCAGGTTTGTTAGAATATCGTTGCTTATTTTTCGTTTATAGTTTTCTTTTTATGTTTACGGAGACGACATTTTCTTATATGTCACAAAGATTCTTCTTAGGATCCTACTCTCAAACATTATTGAATACTTTTTAACCATTCTTCAGATTGGAGATTGTCTGTGTAATTGTTTAATTATTGATAGTTATTTTGTTTGCATCAGCTGGTGCAGGTCGTGGAGAGCAGCCTAAGGTATTTGGCAGTATGGCTGCCAAGGATGAGTTTTCTATTGACGACTCAGTTGGTGATGAAGAAGACCTGATAGGAGATAATCTTGACGATGATGACCTCAAAGCACTCGATATGGGTATGCACAATTTTTAATCTTTTTTTATATTTAACTAGACGAAGTCCCAGTATGGCGCGGGCTTTCCACCGAGTTTTTCAAAAATCTAATGTAGACAGTAACTTTGTTCTTGTTTTGAAGGTAAGGTGTGCAAAATTTCATTAATCTCGGAATAAAACTGTATGTTTGTATAAAATCAAATCCACACTACCCGCCCATAATCCAAAAATCGAATTTATACAGTATTTAGTTGGACACTTTTTAAAATGTTTTATAATTTACTCACTGCAGTAAAGAACATGTTAAAGATAAGTGAACGCTCAGGTGGCCCGGTTAGAAACAAACATTCAGGCCGTAGAAAAGTCACACAATGGGTTGCGCTGCAAGACGTTTCCTTACTATAGCGAACTTTACTTTTCTGCACAGGGTTTTGTTATATTGATGAGCACTTGCCGGTGACCAGTGCATGAATGATGACGAAGTTCAGTCAAGACATCGATCCTTCCCGGTGCCAAAAAGATTGTCACTTGATTTGCCTAATATTACTCAGATTTTGTGTTAGGACATGTCCATATATCTATGTCTTCTGACGTCAGTAGCGTTGGTACATTTAACCACTTAATTGGTTACTACATTTATTTCCAGGTGGCTCCGATGACTTGGGCTCCCTCGGCAGTTCTGATGAGAGCGAGTTCCAGGTGCAACCCAACCAGGGGGGCACCAGAGGGGCCGGAGGAGCCGGAGGCGCTAGGGGGGCCAGCCGTGGGGCAGCAGGGGGCAGCCAGGGCTCCAATCAGTCCCTCAGTAGGAGGGCCCCCTCCACCAAACCAATGCAGGAGATCATGAGCGATGATGACTTTTAAAATATTGTTATTTCATACTGTCTATTATGTACTGTAAAAAGTGTAAAATCACTTAAATGATTTTGTACGAAACAATGTATGAATGTGAATGAAGCAAGGAGTGTGTACCAAGACAGAGTTGTGTGTCGGTTCATTATCTTAGCCTATAGTGCCTATGCCTTCAGCAAAAAAGTGTAATGGTTAATTATTTAATATCCAAGACAACACTGCACATACATACACAAAAATTTCTGTACTGTCTGTATCATACTTTTGCACTAATACCCCCTTACTTATATACGCGGTGTAAATATAATGCGGCGTGTAAGGTCAGAACAGAGAAAAACTTACTTTTTATCTTGGTGTTTGTTTGATTAAAATCCTCAAGGCTAGTTTATAACGATTTTGGCACACCTATGTTGAACGGGAGTGTAAGAATCTAATTAGTAAGACGGCTAATGTTTAGTGGTCAAATCGCAAAAGCCAGGCTCTTGCAAATTTTCTTTTTTTATCTTTTCCTCCTTCAGCTACATATAAAATCTGCCAACTTGGGATGCCAATGATCCACTAGCTCCAGACAATTGGAATTGTTGTGCAGTTTCACTTAAAAAAAACGATTGAAAGTTATTAATAATGCCAAGTTGGTACTTATTTAAGGCGACTACAGACTAACTAAAGTCACCCCATTGAAAAATTCTGCTGTCCTACCGTCCTTTCCTTACGTCACATTCTATTCTATTCGTCTATTGTTTAATCCTTTCTCAAGTGTTTTCTTAAAAACTACTGGGTAAACCAGTCGTCTGTATTGGCCTTTATATAAGGCATTACCAATAAACATGTTTTAATTTTTACACAACTGATAAACAACCATTGATGTAGGGTAAATTTGTAAAATTGTATCAGATGTGTAAAATTTAAAACACGCTTATTAGTAAGGCCCGCAATGTTTACTTAACCAGGTATGAAGTCAGGCGTACCGACTTCCCTGCATTCTTTCTTCTTCTCCTATCTTCATTCTTTCCACCCACATTGTTCCTCAATATATAGGGAGTGTCAAGTCCCAGTGACTCTGGTCCATTTAAAAAAAAATCTAATTTAACTCTTTGACCTCCAACTTTTTGATGTCGATAGGTACTATGGAATTTATAAAATGTTATAATTACCTATTAAAACCATACTGTCTTTGTAAGAAGCTTTATGATTTCTAATATATTATTTAACTTCTAATAACTAAGTATATAACAAATACACATTAGTAAATTTATTATTCGAAAATATGATGGAAAATAAAATGATGAGTGAAGGATTATAATTCGAGGGCTTAAATTCAAACAACGTTATCTACAAAAAAATACATACCTATAATTCTAGGACTTGGAGTTAAACAAGGATATCTAAAAATAATAATTAGTATTGGCATGTTTTTTGTAGATAAGATTGTTTGACTTTTAGCCCTCATATTATAGGATGTGAACCATGAATTATTTTGTGTGTTTTTGGTAGATAATGTTGTTTGACTTTAAGCCCTCGAATTATAACGAGTATAATTATATAAGATAACATTTTAAATCCACAGGTGTAAAAAGGTTGAAGAATGCCGAAGTTGGGTATGTAATAAATAAACATTGAAAAGTATCAAAACATTTATTAGAATTCAATTTACACATACAAATAATCCAAGTATACAATATTTTTGTATCATTTGAACTGCATTTTTATGCACATCATTCAGCATATATTACGTATTATTATTTTATTTTACATAGGTATAAAAACAGTCATCAGGAAGGTTAAATTTATTATACAATGGCCTCCATAGCGTAATGGTATGTGCATTCGATGAGCCGCAAAGTTACAGGTTCAATTCCCGTGACGGTGAAAAGATTTTTATGTGCAATTATTTGGATATTGTGTGATAATGATGTTTTATTTTCAGGAATCTTACAAAATGGCTTTATTTACATTTGTTATAAGGAAAGATTGATAGATAAATAACTAAAAATAAAATATTCTTTCAATTTATTTCATTATACTTCAGTTTACTAACATAAAGGCGCATATTTTGAATCTTTTTCTACATAAAAAGTAATTAAACATTATCTTTTAAATTAATATCTTTGTATTTTTGGGTTCTATAGAAATTAAGAAAAATAATTTCAACACAATGTCAAAATCACAAAAATGCAACACATTTAATTCAATATGTAGGGGGTGATTTCGTAGTGTTTTATATTTGGCAATACATACCCAAAAATTCTCAATACAGGAGCAAGTCTTTTATTTTATCTTTAAAAGTTTTATTATGGCGTTGAGATAAATTCGATATATCTGCTGATTTCTACGTTCAGAGGTAATATTGTTTATTTCCTTTGAGAAAGACAATGCATAGAACCAAAATACATATATTTTATACTAGCTGTATCTTGCCACGCGTTGCTATGGCTCAGTCTGTCTGTGCAGATAAAGAAACAATAGCGCATTTTACTTTTAACTTCAACAGATGGCGCTGTTTTAAAAAAACTGTATGTTTTTAATATAGGCAAATAACACATGCGTTATGTCAAAATTTCAAAGCAATCGTTGAAAAAATTTCGGAGATTTAAGATTTCAAACAAACGAACATTTATTTTTATTTATATAGATTACCATAAAAATATGAGTCACTTATTGTATTGACAACTTAAAAATAACATTTTATTTACATATTGATAAAATAATCTGCAGGTACCATTATAATAACAAACATAAGATTTAAAAAATATTCTTTTACTTGAAAATGTACCTCTCTCTTACAATAGATAATATTTTTTGTATGTACATATTGTTTATCTTGCGGTGTTTTTACTTTAATTTTCAATCGTTAATTAATTATCAATATTAATTAATTACAAAATAATAGTTATAAGTGTGTATAAAAGTGTTAACCTGCAAGTCAAAAATTGCACAACAAACTTATTATTCTACTACAATGGCTTCAAGTATTCTTAAATATTAAACTGTATTCATAATTATTATTAGCATAGTTTTGCTAATATTTTTTGCTTAAATATTACTTGATAATATTGTCAGTTTATTTACAAAGAATTTAAAAGATTGTTGTTTCTGAATATTTATGAAATTGCTATTTACAATTTTTTAAATTTTGCATTAAAGCTTGGTTCAATAGGCAATAGCAGAATTAATGGCATAAATAGATAGATATTGGACAAATGTGAATTGCTGTTCCTTTCTTCTTTACGGATTATTCGCAAACCAAAATGCTGCTTATCTGTATTTATGTACATTCAGATAAATTGTTTTTTAAGGTCAATTTCCCAATCTGACCTTATCAAGTTTAGTTCGGATTTCGCTTACTTAAATTTTTCCTAACATTTTCGTTTCGGAAATGTATTTCCATGTATGTAGAAAAGCCATTTGCACTCGGAAAATAAATACTTCCATTTTATAAACCTTATTTTTTTAATAACTTCACTATAGAGTTGCCCAAACACAAACATTTCCAAGCAGTGAAAAAGGATAGAAAAGTTCGGATTTGATTGTTATCATTAATAATTATATATAAAAATATCGTGGAAAATTATCAACGTACCTCTTTAAATATCGATTATTCAAAGGAATGATTTTATAGTTATTATTTTAACCATCGAAATATTTGAATCGATTATTTTCACACAACTGACAATATCATAACGGTACAATAATTATTACCTACTAGATACAAATTACTTCGTCCATACTTCTATTGTTGCTACGTATGTTACTTGTGGCTCTGCCTACCGCTGCTGTTGGTGTCGAAAGTCGAGGAGTCAGATTTGCCGCCCGGTTTCGCTTTGGAGCCGCTGTGGTCGGGAGTACCCGCGTGGCTGTGCCGGCTCTCGTCACAGGCGACTATGAACTGCTCCGCGATTGTCCTGAAAGTAGAGTGATATGATTCAATGGATTTCGAGATTAAGACCACAAAGGAGGCCCCGAGGAAAATAATCTCTTCCAGGGCCTACTTCATGTTGTGTGAAGGGTTTTTTTAAGAAAAATAAATAGAGGAAACTCTTGGAACAAAAAGGCATTAGGGGTGAGTAGGGATCTGTGGGTCAGTGTGTCCAGGAGTGACCCCCACTGCGGTGCAAGGCGGTGGGTAGAGATAGTCTGGCTGGAGAGGTAAAAGGGACCTTCAACTGACCTCACCCGTGAACCCGGGAACCCCTGCTAAGCCACCAAACGTAACGAACCACCTGAAGTGACCTATGGCAGAGGTGTTGGTTACCAAATAAACGGTTCCAAATACCAAAATAAATAGGCTTGAGTGCGAAAGTGTATTCCCCTATCAAATAAATTATTTTCCATTTGAAATTATAGATATATTTAGTATAAAGATTATTTCCGAAGTCTGTAGATTTTACCCGGTACCAGTAGAGTCTCTCTACATACCGAAATTTCGATAAGATTGTCATCGCTGATTGATATTTTTTTCTGATGATTTCGTTAGCTAATTATGAACTTATTTATATAGGTATATACGAGGGGTATTTGTGCAAAATTGACTTATCCTAATTTTTTTATTCCAAGATTGTCTTGCAAAACAGTCCAAACATAAATTGTAAACATCTTATAACTTTTCAAGATTTGGTAAGATTTGAAATTTTCACGGCCAAAAGTAAAATAATGATTTGTTTTTGGGGTATTGTGCTGTGTTTCGCTACCTCCTTCTTTAGCCAACGTTTCGGACAGCATTGCAGTGTCCATCATCAGGGCAGATATGTAATACAAATCTGCCCTGACGATGGACACTGCAATGCTGTCCGAAACGTCGGCTAAAGAAGGAGGTAGCGAAACACGGCATAATACCCCAAAAACAAATCACTATTTTCAAGATTTGTTTAAATTTTATGATTCAAATCGAATATAATTAAAGTAATCTATAAGACGAAAATCATATATTTGATACCTGTATCAGTTTTTTTTTGCGATTTCCCAACAAAAAAATCGTGGGGAATAAGTCAGTTTTCAAAAATATGCCACACGTTATCTATGAAGCTGCAAAAAAACGTTTTCTATAAATTGTACATAATATTATCGGTAGATTATTCACCTATCCAGTCCCGTGTAGGTCCTTATGACGTCAGCCTCCGTGACCGGTTTCGCCTTCTTCTGCTTGACGCTCGTGGCGTGGTGGTTGTGTGTAGCGCTCTCTGGCCGGCGCTGGCGGTGTATGCGCTCGAGCGAGCGGGTCAGCTGGTTGCTGCGGCGCCGCCCGCCCTCTGCCTGCCCGCGCGGGGAGCACGAACCGGAGTAGCGCTTACGCTTGATGCGGATCTGGAATGAGAACAGACGAAAAATTCACTCATCATTTTCTCCATTCTCCATTGGACGTAGGCATTCATAGCACATAAATAATAATGTTCAATTTATTAAAATTACTTTTGAAGGTTACACGCATTAATGTAATATTTTTAATAATCGAAAAAGAAGATATAAACAAAACATGACACATAACAAGACACAGAAAATCATAAGGTAGCGGTCGCAACTGGGGATCGAACCCAAAACCACTGTTTTATCGGAACAACACTCTAACCACTGAGCTATTGAGACCTGATTATTTTTTATGTTTTATTATTTTAGAACTCTGTAATCATACAGAAAGATCAGCCAACAAAATATGGATATTAGTTGTTGATAATATTTTAATGGTAATTATTAAATTGAAATGTTTCAATAACTCGGTGGTTAGAGAATTGTCCGGTAAAAGAGAGGTTCTGGGTTCGATCTCCTGTTGCGACCATTATCTTTTTTAATTTCCTGTGTCTTGTTCTTTTTCATGTGTCGTTTAGATTTATTCATATTATCTTCTTCGATCACAAATAATTAGACGATTTTTTTTCTTAAGATGATTTAATTCCTAAGTAATTACTGTTTAGTTTGCTTGTCTTATATCATTTAGAAAACGTAAAAAAATGCAATATTCAATATCAGTCTTTATCTCCGTGTAGGAAATTTTAAGCCAGTATCATTGCAATGACTGAAGTAACAGCACGTCCGTAGGGAATGTATGGGGTCTTTGGAAGACCCACTTGGTTACAGACGTTTTGTTTGGCATCTTGGCCTGTCAAGAGTTAAAAACAAAGCTAGTTCTATAGTGATTGCTTTTTGGAGTAAATGCCGCGTTGCATTGAAATAAATCACTATAGTAATTTTTGACGTGAAAATTTTACTGATATCAAAGCTAGTTCTGTTTACACGTGGCTAGAGCTACTATCTTGCTATCTAGGCTTGAAATACTAGTCTCGTGTGACACGGGCATTACAAAGAGATTATTTAATTAGTAATATCGGTAATTTCAGAGATATGACGTCCAGTTGGTCCCCAGGCACTGGGAAAGCAACTGTGCAAGGAGACGTCTGGGCCTGCAATAAACTGAGGATTCTGAAGTAGCAACAGGGGTTAGAAAGGACTCCTGGAAGCGCTTTATCGAAGCGATGGGTCCCCGCTCCTACAAGGATGATAAGAGGAAGAAAATTATGATTTATTAGATCTACAAACTAATATTTGAAATCGCTATTGTAGATATCGGAACAACAAATGCAAAAATAGTTTGCTTATTGTAGTATATCATATAGGCGTTCATGCTCACCGGAGATAGCCGAGGGTTGTCGAACGTTTCCGACTCTGCTGGACAGCGGGCGGTCGGGCAACGCGGGAGCGCATTCTCGTAAATTCCTTCCTAGCAGTTAGACTGCACTGTACTTTATAAACAACTGAATTATTAATAAACTTAACTTCGTATAAAAGAACCTATTTATTTAATACAGTAATGAACATTACACTTATTCATTAGAACCTCTTTTGGTAAATATTTAAACGATTTAATCAAAGTTTACAAGTTTACTGTGCCCTTGTACAATCATCCCTTGAATATAATATTATCAGTTGGGGTAGGTGCCACAAATATTTTTGCCTGGAGCCTTTAGCAAAGATTCAAAAACTAATTTTGAAGGTTATTCTTAAAGTCCCGTTCAAGATGAACACTGATTTTATTTTATCTGTCATTTTGATAATATCGTGTAAACAAAAACCTAGCTAACAACCATTCTGTAAATTGCTATCTCAATACAGGTGTTTTACACCTAGTGAGATGGGCAATACGTCATTACTGTAATTAAATGAAATATTTAAATAATTAAATAAAAAAGAAGGAAACTGTGGACTGATTACGAACTGACACATTGAATACAATAATATTCAAACCGGAAATTACTTTTACCCTATACAAAGAACTTTATTAGGATAATAACATAGTTAAGTAGGCACTTTATTCCGACGTGCATAACTTCAATAATCTCAAATCAACACAAAAACAGACTTCATTGATTGTTGACTGAGTCGTGGTCACTAAATTAGGGATAAAGAGATTATGAATTATTCAAAGTGAATGGTTACGAAATGTGGCAAAAAACCGTACTGCGCGAAACGAGGGCCGCTCGGTTTGTAGAATTTCACGCTTTTTGTGTCATTTCTATGCGCATATTATTATTATAATCGTAGGAATAACAGTGTCGGCTGATTCCGCGTGAATAGCGTTGCAACTAAACTAATGCTAGGCAAAAGAAACGCCAGAAGACATGGTTGCTTAAAATAAATTTAAAAGTTCAAATTTTACTCACTTCTCTGGGGTGGAAAATGGAAACCTGACGCTTTGGGACATTAGACCGCTAATCGGTTAACTCTTTGGTTTGTTTTGTTTGTTTGTTTTTTTTATGTTGACAAACTGCTTAATTGTAGTTTAACGGTAAGAAACCTTAAAAAACAATAAAAAAAAAAAAAAACAATGTTCGATAAGAAAAAAATATAATGTTAATAGTTCTTATAATGTTAACCTTTTGACAGGCCAAGATGCCAAACAAAACGTCTGTAACCGAGTGGGTCTTCCGACGACCCCATGCATTTTTCTGTCTTACTTACGGGCTTTGAAACTATATAAATCCCAATTATTAATGGTAACTTATGTATTTGCTTAGGAATACATAAAATGCTAAAATAATATGTCGAGTATTTAAGATAATATAAGGAGGACAGTAATTTTGGGTATTACCTACTCCCCCACTTGGCTGCGGGATACTTAATATTTTTCTAATTTTTTTTTTAAATTTTATGTTATTAATACAAGACTTAGAGGGTACATATGGTTTTTGTGATATTTCACCCTCCATTCTAGGGATGACCCTGTGTTATGGCGGGTGAATTTTACAGTTGGAACAGAATTTATACATTACTATGATATGAAAAAGAAAAATAAGAAAAATGATGAAAAGCTAGTTTGGGTTGCAAGAATAGAATGGAGAAGTTAGAGAATTATAAGAAGATTATAAGATCTATTTACTAATAATTTCTCAAATTCAGACTAATTATTTATTTACATACTATACCGCTAAGTTAGGGAATAAGGATATGTTATGTTTTGTCTGAAAGGTGATTAAATTGATAGAGTGTAATAAGATAATAATCTTAACTGTATCGAAGTATGACACAGTTATAAACGACCAAAGTTGTTATGGTCGAATTAGATCAGGGATCAGAGCTTCTTCAGAGGTCCTTGCAAGGCAGAGGTTCTGGGTCTGTCGACCGAAAAATATTATACCATTCCAAATCACCTACACTAAACACTATTATATATTATTATCAGGTAATATTTTAGTTACCGCTTATCGTGTGATTAAATTGGCATGAACGAATGATGAATTGGCATGAAATGTACATAATATTGTAAGATAATGTTTAACATAATATATTTTGGCTCCTATAAAATTATAAGATTACACTGGTAAATCTAAACGAGAGATGTCGTGTTTATACCAATCGATAGTAATGTGGTGAAAAGGGTTATTTATTTAGGTATCTAGTTAAACACGAAAAGTTTTATTTACAAATCCGGAAAACAAATACATTCTTAAAGTTACACTTGATTATGTAATAAATAATTATGCAGGTTAAATTATTGCATTCAAGTGTAAAAACAGAGTGTCCTTATAACATTTTGATACCTATTGTCCTAAAATCTAATTGGTTTGAAAAAAATGTTTATGTCACGAACGCAATGGCAAATAATTTGGATTATTAATTATTACTAAGTTGTTACTCATTTTAATAAATAATAATGGACGTACAAAAAAATGGGAGTAGGTTCCTTGCAACTGCTTCCAACTGTCTGGAGCCAGTGTGACTAATGGCATCCCCAATTGGGGTACGTTGTGAGTCTGAAGGTAGAGGGAAGGGGAAGGATATGTAGAAGAGGAAGGTGGGGAAGTATCTGGCTATTCAGAATAGGTCACCAAACACGGCAAAAGCCACTTTAAGCAAAGTTTCGATTCTGAATGGTAGTCTTTGACAAGGGCGATACTGAGAGTATTTACCAATCTGGAACGTGCCACAAATACACTACATATACTGCATCAATTGAGAAACAACACAAATTAATCAAATAAAACGTACTTGTGTACGTCGGGATTTTAATCCGCGCCTTTCGGATTCACAACCGAGGATCGAAACCACTTAACCATGGAGGCCGTAAAATATTAGATATAACTTTTATTTTATTTCAGCCGGTATATATTATTAATCGCTTAGGTGCATCCTATACAGTTTTATGATAGAAGATTAAAAAGAAATAAAGTAACGCATTGAAGATAATATTGCAATGACGAGAAATAGAGAATCGTGCAATTCATATTCAAAAGCAGACGCTGCAGATTCACCGCATTGTTATTTAATTCAGTCTGGTCGTCCATTGCGAATGGCCGCTCAGAGGATTTCTGGATTTATGGAGTATTTGTATATTCCGAACGCAACAGAGCCTGCAAATAAAGAATTAGTCAGGTATTTAAGATGCTAACCTCATCCCATAGGTACAGTTCCCACGGATGTGCTCGTTTTTATTATCCTTGAATAGAAATAAAGATACTATCAGCATCATTTTAATGAAAAACCAGCGGTAAATTTAAAAAAAAAATCAGTCTGTTCAGTCTAAAAATCACATGAAAACTTTTTATATTTATCTTCTAGCTTACGGGTAGCCGGCGTTGCCCGACTTTTCTCTACTCTCAGTAAATATAATATCCACGCATTATTTTTATAAACCTTCCGGAAGAAATTCTATAAATGATGGTGAAAACCCTATCAAAATCCGTTGCATAGTTTAGACGAACTAAGAACAAAACTTTAAATTACGATACGGTGATCGATTTAGCACACCGCCATCTTTTATTGATACAAGCCGTGCTGTGGAAAATGAACTGAGAGTAAGTGGGCACACGCACTGCGATTAAACGCAGCGGTTTTGGAATAGCTTAAAACGCCAACAAACTAGAGGAGAGGCGTATTTATCATACCCAGTAAAAGTACCGCGTATTTTCTTGTGGTAGGTACTTTGTACTTGTGACAAATCTCCAAAATACTCACAAGTATTTCAAAATGGGACTAAGTATTTATTACTTTCTGTCAGATAGGTATAAAATACTAGTGAGTATTTTGTAACCGGTATTTTTAGCAGGCATTTTTACTATATATTTTTAGCAGGTATTTTGAATAGGTAGTTTTAACAGGTATTTTTAACAGATACTTTTAATAGGTATTTTGTAATAGGTATTTGTAACAGGCGTTTTTTCTTAAATCTCTTTCAGTGCCACCATGAAATACAGTGAAACCTCTATCTATCGTTCCTCGAATAATCGTTTTCCCGGATGTATCATTTATTTCTTCTAGTCCGAAATCATTTCATACAAAAATAGATTGCATCGATCGTTTCTATGTCCACCATTTTCCCGCATTCATCGTAGGAATTACGTCGCGTATTTGATATATTTTGTCTATGTTTAAACGGCGCCAGACGGCACTCGTTACGATGCGCGAAACTTTTGAGAGAGAAAGAGAAAGAATAACAGTTTGTCACCGCCATCAGTCGCTAGTTGTCGTCAGTTGTCGCTAGATACCCGAACTTAGTGGAGTGTTTGCAGTTATCCTTTTGAGCTTTTAAACTATCTTCGAAATGAGCCGTTTGATGAAAAAAGTACGTTCTCTTACGTACGAAAAAAACCCCGCTGAAAAACGCGTCGATATAGCCAAGCGTTTAGGAATCGCGGCATCCACGTTAAATTCTATTTTCTTGAAAAAAAACGAAATTCGGGAGCAAATTCAAAAGTGCGGAAAATCTTCGAAAACTAGAAAAACCAGTAAAGAATCAAAGTTTAGCGAACTGGAGAAAATTCTTATCTCTTGGTACCAATTTTGACAAATTTTAACAATTTTGTTACTTTCGACGACAATATTCTAACTTGTGGGATAGAAACTATCGAAAGCTTGTGTGACGCAAGATTGACGGAGACAACAGAAGAGGTCGATATTGATGAAGAGGAGCCGCTGCCTGTACCTTCATTTTCAGAAGCATGCACCCTCTTTGAAAGATTGAAAACTTTCTACTACGCACACTCAATATCTGATGCCGAAAAAAATATCATTTGCAAAGCTGAAAATATACTGTTGACTTGCGGAAATAAAACAGTAAAAAAAAACAAATGTCGATGAAAGATTATGTATTTACAATGCAATAAATTTAAAAAAAAAATTGGTTCTGTTTAGCTTTGTATTTTTTTAAATAAATACATTTATTTACATCTAAAACTTATTTTCTTCTTATAATTTTAATCTACCAACGGTTATGCAGATTGGGAGGACGGTAACTTTACTGGATCGTATCTCCCTGTGTTTTGTCCTCTTAATCCCGCATTCATTGTTTCCCCGCATTCATCGTTTATTTCGATAGGTCCCTTTAAAACCAATAGATAGAGGTTTCACTGTAGAATGAATTTTCAGCCATTACAATACCGCTGCGTTTAACGCAGCGCGTGCGCCTGAGACCTGTTTTCGGACTTTTGCACTGGGTTTAGCAGGTTTTGGTACTAATCCCTGCTACTAACTATACTACTATATATACTAAACCCAGTACAACAGTCCGAAAACAGTCATCTTTAACTGTTGGCTCCTGTTCTACAGAACGGCCTTATTTTTGAAGAATTTCAAATTCTAGATCAAGATTTCAAAATACTGTCGGTAATTGATTACTCCGACCGGATTAAGAACATTTTCCAATATGGCCGCCCTTGTGATGTTCCCGCGCGATATGAAGGATTGCAGACAGCAATGGCTGACAAATTAATGGCGATGAATCGGCGTTTCACCACCTCGTGGTTGTCTGCGAATGGCGGAGCAATCACCAAACATCAAGCAGAAATGTCTGAAATGAGGAGATAATTTTCATATCGTTTGTTGAAGACTTTGATAATATAGCTGTAAAGGTTTGAGGCTCAACCTCATCAGCGAAAGTAAGTACCTACCTATCTAATAATTCCTGTTCGGCCAGTAATTTTCAAGCGCGTTTTCAAGCAATTCTGTTTCTATTCAGAATGTTAACGTTTTTTGGTTTAGCTGCGTGTTATTGAGCTGTTTTGAATAGCAAAATATTTACCAATTTTTATTTCCTTTCGTAGGCATTAAAATCGCTTGGAAAACAGAGTGTAGAAACGCTCAATTTCAAGCGAAAAAGCGGGTTTTATTTATTTTGTAAATTTTTTTTTAAGAAAACAAAAAAGTTAATCAAAGGAAACTGTCACAAATAATTTTAGCGATAATATTGTGTTTTTTAAGTTGTTTTATTTATGCTTTCATACATTTCTATTGAAAAAATACATTTTTCAGTAGTTTACATTTATGTTTTATACTGAGTAACTAAAATATTTATTTGAATTCTACTGAAGGGAAAAGCTTCAATTTATCCAAAGCAGATTTTATAGTATTCGTAATAACCAATTACGAAGCGTTATAAAGATTAATTGAAAATATTGATTTAGCACTAAGCTTCGCCTTAAAAACCTGTTAATATGGATGCCAACATTGAATTCTACTGTTTTAGCTGAGAAGTTACTAAAGAGAGCCATATTAGCTGGCTTAGTGTTTGGAACGTTGAAGGAACCAAAGCGGACACCAGATACTAAGCTCAGTAAGTGTGTTTTCGGAATTTCAAGACCTAGAGCCTGGAATAGACTGTCACATGATTTATGAATGACCACAGACTTCAGAGCAAAACTTAAAACTCACCGTTTTAGACACATGCATAAAGTCAGAAACCTTCCACCTTCGCAGTCAGTGAAATTGTAAATAACTAAACATGTAAATAATGTAAACAACTAACAATGCTTTAGCTTTTTAAGCTCATCAAAAAAAATCTCCAGTCTTTTAAAATAAATGTCAAATCTAGTTTTGCCAGTAATCTTATACCCCAATAGTAATGTAGGGTAAAAAAGCAAATGTAAAATAAGTGTTTTTACCATATTGTCTTCTGCGTGCAAAGTCGTAAACTTTTTAATAAAAGTGTGTTTATCTGAAGTGACCTGCCAGGTGAGTATGTTTTTCTGTGTCTGTATGTAAATAAGAAAATTAGATAGAACTCGTAATAAATTGTAGCGCCTTTGAGGTGATTTTTTTACAAAAACGGCGCTATAAAAATGATCTAATTATTATAAGAAGCTGGATCTCAGGGCAGAAACTTGGATATCTGAACATTCGGAGTTCATTTCCCAGTCAATTAAAATCTTATAACTCGGTGTGTTTTATAATACGTATTGATTGATGACTATTAGTATTGTTTCACTTCATGGCTTATAAACCAACGTAACCGATACGAAAGCAATTCCATTAAGTTGTTGCAGACTCCCCATCCTGCATTGCTCGGATGTTAGCCAACCTCTGATAGGAGAGGGTCCCAGAAGAAGTGATGAATATTGTTTCCAAATTTAATATTACAATTGAGTGCTTTATTTTTAAGTTTTGTTCTCAAACTTTAAAAAAAAGTATCAATCGTGTAAAACAAAAACATTATAAGACGTGACCATTGTAACACATTCTCTAAGATTATTTCATAGCCGTTTCAGTAATCACCGAACGCTGAACAGAAATGGCGAGAATCATCTTAGGAAGAGTTTATCTTGTCGACAAACAAATGATAATGATAATGGCGCAGACGAGATGAATTGTGTCATCATTACGGCTTTATTATTTTAGACACGCAGATCCACGAACATTGCTGAAATATTGACTCTGTAAATACGTGAATACCTAAACTAAGTGAGAAAATATTGACGGATGCTTGTTGACTGTTGACTTATTGAGTAAGATTTCACTGAATAAACATTTGACGTTAAAATTAAGCAAATAAAATATTTTTGAAGTACGTCGTAGCAAATACCCTATTATATTAATAACACCTCCAACTTCTGATATTTCTCATACATTATGATGGCAGGAAGCTACACTAGCGCCGAACGGCGCGAGTTGTGCGGCTTGGTTTTCATTCATTAACTCTGTCTTTGGTAGTTTACAAACAGGGTCGGCCCTATTCGGGCGCAATTGGAGCAGTCCCTTCCGGGTGCCGAATTGTCGAGGCGCTGATAATAGCTAACACCTAACCCTAACAGTTCAAACACATCGCCCCTGAGATGAGTTTCATAAAAAAAAACGGCGCTACACAAAAATACAAATAATCCGAATATTATTGATTACAGTGACCACCTACCTAGATGTCTGCTTGTTTTGACAAGGGGCGTCCAAATCATACATTCAGGGCCGTCCCTGTTTACAAAGGTAATAAAATACTTGAGATTTATCTTATTTATTTCCTATTAGAAGATTTCTTTTTCATGTAATCAAGAACAATATTTTACTATTATAATATTTCACCAACTAACCTGTCAACGTTTTGTGGCATCCTGAAAAACCACTTGTATTATTTTTGTTGTTTATTATTATAACATTCGCACTGCACAGTGCACACACGGAACTTACTTTGTAGGACATTTTTAGAAATATATATTTTTGTCAATGTTGATCAAAATACAAATTAGGAAGTGTAAAACACAGTCTCCAAGTACTAAATAGATTCAATTTATGGCCATTGAAAGGAATGTCAACGTCAATATGTCATATATCTTCACCTAATTCGTGGAAGTTTCACCACTTTCACTAATACGAAACATCATTGTAATTCTGTATTTTCATTGCATTTTTCAGTCAATAAAGAGGGGAAATGGCTGAAAGGTATGACTAGCGAAACGAGTGAGTGCCAAGTAAAACGCCTGAAATATGGATGTTAGGCAAATTACACATCACCAAAGCACACTGTGAACAGACTACGTGTCCGAAAAGTGTGTTCTATTTTTGTCATTGAATTTTGAAATTTAGATTGTGTTCCATTTTATAAAACAATCTAAATTTTCTCTGAAATCACATTTTATATCATTTTTTTTAAATTTCAAATAAGGAATTATACAATTTGACCAAAGAAAAGTCACTATCGTAATGACAGTTCTTTTCTAAAACTTTATTCAAGTAGATATTTTAATTAAAAAAACCTAATAAACACACCGATTTTACATTTGAAATAAAGAATTTTTACTGTTAGAAAGTGGATGCAGCAGAGAAAAATAAATCAGGATGGTAGTCGTAATATATCTACTAGTAGACGCCTAACGTTTTCACAGAATGAAAGCGGAAATGCATAAAAGATCTGTTTATTAACGCCATCAATCAAAACAAAACATAATCTTCAGACGTTCGCAGTATTCATCAATGCATTTTACGACCATGAGGTTTATCACAGGGCACATTATTTGTAAAACCGATAAATAATTTAAGATTTGTAATCTGTCCGAATTTTAATGTATATTATTGCATATGATCGTAAAGAAAATAATGGACAATTTTAAATCGTTAAATGTTGAACATATAGCGCCCCTTCAAACTGTGAAACTAAAATCATCAAATCAATAACTACGCATTTATAAAAATGTGTAATTAAAATAAGGCGTTTATAGCGAATTTTCGAGATTCTCTCTGTTTACTGAAAGTGACAATGATTTTAAGTTGATTGTTCATTCCGAACAGATAAATCGGACCACTGCTTCCTTCAATTTCTGCAATTAATTCTTTGTGCAAACTGCTAGCAGAGATGAATGTTTACAATGTAATAGCCGGTAGGAAAATAACGCAGGGGGATCATATTTTGCACACGTGATGACCGCAGTAGTACCTAGTCTAATCACACATGCGCAGAAGACAGCATGACAACCTTGAGGGTGTGTTATTGCAAACTTGTAGATCATATTTACTATATGGTAATTAAACAAAGAGCGATGTGACGAAAATGGTCACCGCACAAATAGCCACGGAGAGAGCTATTTATCTTCAAGCGAGGTAGAAAGATGAACGAATCACAATTCCTAATCTCAACTGGAACTATGCTTGGCATGTGGCAAAACTTACAAATGACCGTTGGGGTATCACAGTATCATCGGATGGTTTCCATGGTTCAATGGAAAGAGAAGCAAAGGCCGTCAACACATAACATAGACTGATGATTTAAAGAGCCACCCAGAATAGGTTGTGGCCTGTGTCCAAAGCTGCAGGCCAGAAGGTTCACGAAGAAGAGGTAGTAATTTGTCAGTTGCTCACCATATCGTTGATTGGGTAGGCGGGATACATGGGCCCGTGGTGTGGGTAGATGAGGGGGGCTTGGGGGCCCGCGGGCACCATGGGGAGCGTGGCGTACCCCATTCGGGCAGCAGACACGGACATCATCTGCATCGGGACTCTGCGGTTCAACTGTGAAAAAAAGAAGTTAGTTTTATAAACAAGTACATTTTTTAAATGTAAACGCGAATTTCCGAGTTACGAAAAACTAGAGAGGTTTCTCCCTACTCCCATAACAAACATGTTTGAAATGTTGCTTGTGCAATGATGGAGAAGCTTGCAGAGAATCAAACCAGTGACGCCTGTCCGGAACCGGATTACCAATAATTTGAAGACATTTTGTAATTGATAAGCAGTACTCATTTTTCTTCATGTGATGTTAGGAGTGACACTTAAGTGACTTACTTTAACTAGTGATTCCATATATTATTTGGAGTAAAAATTTAAATGATATTTTGGTCTCCGGTGACATTTTTATACAAAACGAACAAAAAAAGGCCGACCTAACTATTTTCAGATAAAAAAAAAGATCACTGGAGACCAACAGTTAATGGTTAAACTAAGTCTGGTATATCTTAACACCCTGTATGCGTTTTTATTAGCGTTATAAGTATTCAAGGTTCCATCGAGTTATTCGGGCTGATATAATCGTAAATCCCATACAAATTCGTGCCTTAACGATTCCACAACAATACATTTCTTACCACCTTAACCAGTTTCCTGGTCTATTCTGAAATAATAGGAGCCTGTATTCATGCATTAAAAAACTGCGTTAAAATCTTATTGTATTGAGAAATTTCGAAAAACTGTTTTGCTTCTTCGTCAAATTTAATATTTTAAACGCGTAAACCGAGCCATATTTCTGAAGGTCTAGCATGGATGATGGAGCCCCGTGTCTATACGATTTTGACGAAATCCGTCATCTATGGTCAGTTAGCGATATTTGCGAGCACGGTTAGAATATGATTCCGACAGTCGGTTAAAAAAAGCCGCTACTTAAAACTAAAGCGCGTCCTCCACGGTGTCGTATAAGCTGTCAATGTGCACAACTGTTTGGATAATTTCGTTCGTTATTCAAAATAACTGGCTTAAAATGAATGGGGATGAACTAACCAAGCTCTTAGAACTGAAAGAACCCGTCTACACGATCCACAGACTGAATTAATTCATCTAAGACGTGATCAATTGAGTCCGTTCCAACTTGGAGAAACAGAAGTTGTTAGTTATGACTAAATTAGAAATCGTAAATTTATTAGTAGATATTTTAAAGTTTTACACAGCCGTCTGACGTTAAGGAATGTAAATTCATAGGAAGATGAGCCAGTGTTGTTATCAACATCAGTCTGGATATCAATAGTGTGGCCGTGCTCGGGAAATCTGTAAAAAAAACGGTATCGAACAAGTATTGTAAAATTATTGATTTCACTTTGCCCTGCCCCTGAGAGCACGGTGTAACATCTCCTTCTAGTTCTTCTTACATACGTCTTGTATGAGGAAGAGGGAGAGGTATCAGCGGTAAGCCTATAAAGACGCAATAAATTCTGAAATAATATTACAAATAATATAATATTGCCGAATAAAGGAACACAAACATAAATATGACCGTTAAACTACTAGTGATAACAATATTTTACGTGTAAAATTGACAGTTGAATGTACAATACAATATAATTTATGTTAGCAGCGGTGAAAATTTATGGTCATATTTGTAATATTATGTTACGGGATTTCCTTTTTCCTTGTAGGTATTTCTGCGTTCCTCGCAGGTTGCTAGAGGTTATTTTCATATTATTACTTCTCTCCGTTTGTTTAATGTTTGTGTATTGCTCGCAAAATTCGAAAAGTTGTAGACCAATATCGCTGAAAATTTCAAAGTTTGTTCTTATTAGTGCCAGCAGTGTTTAGATAGTGGCTTAAATGGTAAAAAAAATCAGGGACGCCCGAGGAATATTTACCGCAATATCTATGCACCGGAATAAGATACGGAGTCAGATTAAAATCGATGTAATTTAGTTTTTTAACAGTAACATTGTGGTATATAGTAGTGAATGGTGGAATAAGTCAGAGACGCCCGAGAGAGACATTAGCAATAGCGAAACGTTGCGGGGTCCACGTGTAATTAAGAAAAGCAAAGAGCATGATGTGTAACACGGCTTGATATACACCCCAAAGTTCAAACAACCTTAAAATGTATTATATTCAATCAACCTTAAAATGTGTTATAATAATAAATAAAAGTGTTTATTCCGGTATGTGGGGAGGTTAGTGCAGTCCCACACATTCCATATAGAGATACAAAAAATATATATGATCAAAAACAAAAATAAAACAGAAAAACAAAGTAAAAAAAAAACAGAATATATTGAAAATAAAATAATTATAGTTTTATATTCTTCTTATTTTCGAAAAAGTTTGTGCGGTCGGCAGAGAGCAGTTGTGCGGTTTTTTGTTGTTGACAGGAATAGTGGACAAAACTGTAAAAAAAAATCACACTTAAAGTGATCAAGATAAGTCGATGAATATGTAAATATTTATTTATTTATTAGCTGTTCCAACACTAAAACTAATTTCTCTTGCCTGCGCTGTGCATTAGTCCTAGGTGAAATTTACTTCAATGAACTTAATTATGCTTTGAATTTAAGTGTCATATTGAAATTTGAAAGTGAGTAGATAGTAGTCATAATATAATATGTTAACAGGAAATAATTTAAAATTTCATTTTAAAAATTCTATTTATAATATCCCGCGGCTTTTCATGCCAGTTTATGTACTAATTTTAGTAAGCCGCAGCTTTAAAAACTCTAAATTTCATGACGAGAAAACTTCTTGTAAATAGTAAAAGAGCATAAGTTTCTCAAAAGTTGAAACTTATGTTCTATTCCTACTTTCATCTAGAGAAAACTTATTGTAAGTAGGAATAGAACATAAGTTTCTCAAAAGTTGAAACTTATGTTCTATTCCTACTTTCATCTAGAGAAAACTTCTTGTAAGTAGGAATAGAACATAAGTTTCTCAAAGGTTGAATTCCTACTTTCGTCTAGAGAAAAGTTCTTATAAGTAGGAATAGAACATAATAAGTTTCAACTTTTGAGAAAACTTCTATGGCCTCTCTTAAAAATTGGGACTTTTTGATTTGAGACGTATTTCTTCCGGACTAGCGATATGTTTAAAATAGCTGGTTCATAACCTAATAATATTGATTGGTCAAAAGCATATGTAAGTGTTTTTGAATTTGAATCTTTAAATATTATTAATTAATTAAGTTATTTGCATTACCAAAACATCCGACGGCATCGCGTTGATTAATATATTATAATAATCTAACAGGGAATCTGCAGGGAATGAGCGCCGATGGGTGGTAGCATGGAGTATGGATAACATCGGCTCCCAGGATAGTAGAAGAAGCAGGAGGTATCCGATATCGCAAGTTACAATTATTATAGTTAAGTATAACTATAAGATATGTTAGAATTCAGCGGAGGCGTGCCTACTTATTCATCGATAGACGTTTGCTGAAAATTTAATAGCCTGTGCATTTAATAATCGCTAGGATGCTTATACTAGTACTTATATCGCCTAGGCCAGGGATGGCGAACCTATTTATTCAAACTTATCTAATAATACGTCCAATTCCCTGAAGAAAGTTTGTATATAACTAAAGATATTGTAAACATACTACAACTATTATAGATTTATATAGCTTACATACAGGATGTGCCGTAAGCTATGGATCAAACGTTTATGCTGATTCCGGCAAGGCGTAACTACTTGATCACATTTTAATAAATGAAATCTGCTGTTTATGCTGATTCCAGCAATGTATAACTAATTGATCACATTTTAATAAATTAAATTTGCTGTTTATGCTGATTCCAGCAAGGTATAACTAATTGATCACATTTTAATAAATTAAATTTAAAACATACGTGAATATCTTAAAAGTGTTTAAAGTTTATTTTCATTTTACAAAAACTTTCAAAGTGTCTTATAACATTTCTACAATAACAGTTTCAATATTTTTACAATAACAACTAAATATTTATTTTTACAATTTTAAAATGACCAAAATTATATGTGGTGGTCTCCAATTCTTAACCCTTTCAATGCTATATCATATCTTCTTTAGATGGCGTAGGTTCTGTCATTTTGATTGCAAATGACCTCAAAATGATAAAAAAAATCTTTACTGAACCATTAAAAGGGCTACCATCTTGAACCGGAAACGGAAGGTACAAACAGGTTTACAGAGAAATGAAATGCAAAACGATAAGTTAAAATAGGACTTCGCTACGCTCAGTCAATATTGAAATATCAACGCAATATTGAAAACCTCTAAAAAATTGTTGCTATATTAACATATAGGACGGATATTAACGTTGTTTTACAGAATTTGAAACGTTCACAAAATTAAAAGTTGATTTTCAAGTTCTGTAAAGGTTCTATTCAAGTTCTGTTAACACTTCAATGCCTGTGAAATAACTGGCCAATAATTATATAATAACAGAACTTAAATCGAACCTTCAGAAAATTTGAACGTCAACTTTGAAATTTGATGAATTGTTCAAATTCTATCAATCAGTCCTAAGTTTAACTTTTTTTTCATACCATATTCATCGCCCGCATTAGCATACGACTAGGTACGCGACGATCGGACGCTGAGCAAAGCACTTGAAAGCGAAATTAATTCACATTTTCATACAAAATTCAAACATGTCATGACACCCATTGCCACGTGATGGTTGCCCATCTCTGTCCTAGGTGCTCAGTTACTCAGTGCCGATTCCAGCTATTTATTTTCTCCTACAAAGCCGTGGTTTCTTATAATTATAAGGTAAGACACCAGATCTTGGCTGTAATAATTTGCAATCTTATCCATTAAATTCTTACGCCGAGAGCTAAGAGGCGATCGGAGATTTTAAATGGAGCCGGGATGCTGTGTTATTGATAGCGATCAATTATTACATATTATTGTGCCCAAGAACAGATTACCTCAGTAGTTATTAATTGTACACCTAAACGACAAGTTGACTGAGGATATTGACCAATGACTTATATCCAAGTATTAATGATGGGAAGCTCAATTATGTAGTTTGGTAGGAATGTCATTAATTTAGTTGTATTTCTAGCAGTGTTTCACCATATATAATGCACACAATCTTGAGATTGTTGTTATGCTGTAGGAAATGAGAAAGGGAAATGAATGGGGGACTAATGTGGTAGTCCCTGGATATTTGGCCAATAGAACTTTAGCCATATCTACAGTCTGACAATTTATTATGGCCACCCCCCAACTATTAGTATTATTCCACTAATTTTATTATCTTAATCTGAATATGGTCTTAACTGCTTACAAAATAATAATAATATAGTCTTAACTGCTTACAAAATAATAATAATATGGTATTAACTGCTTAAACTGCTTAGGAGGAAGCTACAAGCCAAAAATGTGTGCATTATTAGTTTGCCTTATATCGTCTCGAATATAAGTAATAGGCACTAAAATAACGACAAACGGAGTCTAGAAATGCTCGATTTCAAGCACAAAAGTGGTTTTTATTTATTTTGTAAATAATTTTATCAGAAAGCAAAAAAGTTAATCAAAGGAAACTGTCATAATACTGTATTTTTTAAAAGTAGTTTCAGTTATGCGTTCATACAAATCTATTGAAAGATTATTTTTTTCAATAGTTTGCATTTATATTTTTTATTGAGTAATTCAATTTTTTATTTATATTTTATTCAAGGGAAACGACAGGAAAACCTTTAATTTATCTAAAGCATATTTTTAGGTATTCACAATTTAAACAAAAATAGTGATTTAGCATTAAGCTTCACCTTAAAAACAGGCAATTTTACTATCGTGCTGGCAACATCTCTATTCTGACAGCCATTTTGTATTACGATGGTTTTACGTCAATTCATATTCTGTCACCGCGGAGAGCGCACGTGTTATTTTTATCCTTGATTATTTTAAGTTTTGTTAAGGCAGTAGGTAGATAAAGTATTTACAAAATGTAACTTGCTAATAGGCATAAATTTAGACTCATTGTAATTTTTTGGTTTTTTAACGATGACTTTTTTAACGCAAGGAAAAATAGCGAGTGTGAGTACACTATTGAGGGAAACATTACAAAATTAGGCTTGAAACAAAGATTTATAGGAAAAGTGAGGGTGTGCCTAATAAATTGCCAGGGGACTGTAGCAACGTTTTTATTCTGAACGGTAGTTATACTCTTACCAGAGTGATAGTTACCTACTGATATTATCTTTTACTTATTCCGGAATTGTTATGATTTATTTTTAATCAAATTTAATCGTCACCGATGTATATTGATCCACACGGTGAGAGATTCTATACATTTGCACAAGGCACTTTTTAAATGTGAAAACTTTAAAAGAGTCCTCTACCTGGATCCAGTGAGACAATGGCACCCATATTAGAGGAATTTTGGAAATCGGAAGCTTAATATGTACCTAATAGCAAGGTTGGGAAGGACTAAGGGAACTAATAATATATTTTCATTAAATCCACACAGGAGGCACTGAGGATAATATGAGGGTCTTATTAAGTAAAGGAAAGGTAGGAAGTTTTGGAAACGAACAGGGTATGAGTGGTCGGTAGAAATCAGTGTGTTCAGAAGTGACCTATGAATCCATCCCTCCCACTGCGGTGAAAGGCGTTGGATCAATAGAAACCAGCTTTCATCAACTCAAATCTACACGATAATCGCTCACCGGGGTGAAACAAAGCTCAAATTAAAAATATTTGAATGCTAATGAAAGTTGTATAAATGTAATCTTGTTATTTGGTGCAGTTATTTTATAGTTTTGAGAGTTAATCATAGGTGGCAGTGCTTGCACTGTTGGGAACGAATGGTTCCGACTGCACCCGAGGATAGCCGATTCATAGGTCGAGAGCTCATTTGTATTTCTAGTCTCAATTAGAACGAACGTGTGTCCAGTACGACTTTATTGTAATTATCTACGATAGTAAACTTCTTGTAATCTTAAACGAGTCAAGCATTTATTGAAGACTCCTGTACACAAGTATATTTAATACCAAGTGATCGTACTCACATGGTAGTCTCCGAAATTACAATCAAAAAGCGAAATAAAGCTATGATTTTTTATTCGTACTTCGCAACGCATTGAACCATGAATCTCACCTGTCTTCCACAGATGTGGTCTTTGAGTTGATCGAAACAGCCAATACAAAAAGCGCAGAAATAATGTTTCACGTTGTAATGCTAGGATTACCGTATAGGGCAATAGGTAGCATAAAAAGCCAGATGCCTTATCATTTGGATAGAAATAGAATTGGCCACATCGACTTGTGTAACCATTTAATAAAGAAGATCCCAAGAAAAGCGACGTGGGCGTGAACCAAAAGTCTGACCAATTGGGCCTTTTATTTTAAATTCAAAACTGTATTTCTGTTGTCTGTGAAATGTAAATGGGATGGAGATGGTAAGTGTTGGAGAGGTAGAGCGAGTGCTAAATTTGGTAGAATCAAAAGGTATTAAGTCATTAGCAAAAGGTATTAAATCTACATGAAGGCAGGTAGATTCCAGATATGCCAATGAAATGAGGAACAATAGTTCATTTAAAAATTAATGAATATTTCTTTTTTAACTTCAACATTAACTAAGTACTAACTATTTCTCACAGATTAATATGGCAGCATTTTAAAATAATAATAATAAGCCTTTACAAATAGGTATAATGCATATTACAAAGTAAGTAAAATTAACAAATGTCAATTAAAAAATTGAAGCAAGTGCTATAGTATCAATTAACAAATTTCTTCTTTCTTTCTTCTGTATGATGATGTCACTCTGAAAATGTTTGATGAGTTTCATCAGAAGTAAGGGAAATAGAGCTTACTGCGGGCAAACAGACACGCCCACAATACACTTAAATCGGTTGTTCTCTTCAGTGGTCACAGTGCAACAAGCGCAAGTGGCAAACGAGTCGAGTGCCTATTAATAACGAGTCCAGCTCATGGAATATGTATGGGGCACATCGATGGCATGGGGTATGAGACGGAACAGTTTTATCTCCACGTCAATCTCTCTCCACTGTCCACCGCGCTATCACCGCCCGCAACATCACTTTCGTTTGATCTCGTCACAGTTCTGCAGCTCGTAAAACAGGGTTTTCAAGCGAGATTTTACATCTTTGGAACAGATGGTTAATGAAATACAGGTAATCCCAGCTATGAGACCCAGTGCGCCTGGAGCAACTTTACTGTTTAAAGAAACAATAGTGCATGTTGCTTTTACGTCAAACAGATGGCTTTGTTTTAAACAACAACAAAAAATACTTTTACCAGTCACAGGTGACATTTATATTTGTATTTTATTTTACATTGGAAGATGCTCTGAAGAACTAGCGTCATTGATCCCTTCGGCACCGGTGCGTAGTCGGGATACACGCCAAACGCGCGCCCAACATTTGTACACAGTTGACACTTATCACATGAGAACGGGTCGCTTCTACGATTCGTTCTTAAGTTCAACAGCTCGGCTGTGGAACGAACTGCCGGCCTCTGTGTTTCCTCCCTCCTACAACATGGGACTCTTCAAGACCCATGTTCACTCCTTCCTCTCCACAAAAAGACCCTCCACACAGCATCCCCAAAGATGACATAGGCCCTGAGGGAAATTATTTTCTTCAGGGCCTCCTGTGTGGAGTAAATATAAAAAAAAAAAAAAAACATTATAGAAACAAACAGTACATGATTTACAGATATGAAACAATATACAGGAATAAGATACTTCATGTTGGGTACCTATGATATGTTTCCTTGTAATGTCTGCTAGGTGGTATGTTTATTCCTTAATTATCAGGTGACGTATGTAGTATATAGGTGTGTGTGTGTGACGTGTGTAATGTATGTGTGAACGTTTGTGTACGTGTGTGTGTCTGTATGTATGCGCATTGAACAGTTTAAATTATTGACATGATGCGACGTTTGAATTTGGGCAGTGAATCCGAAAAAACGTCAATGTTAGAGTTAAGACAAATATTATTTATAGTATACAAATAGTATTTGAATGCACTGTTGTGACAAAATTTCAAAGCAATCAATGAAGAGCTTTCGGAGATTTAAGATTTTGAATAAACGAACTTAAACATTTTTATTTATATAGATAGATGTACACAACAGAGGCATACCATCAAAATTACAAAGAATATACACCAGCCGTCCAAAAACGGTGTACAGAATATGTAATAATAAAACAAAAAGTATGTTGAACGTAAAACAACGACAACAACAACAAGATCAAGTCAAGTGAAAACGAGATATTTTGTAGTTCTGAGGGCTATCGTTAAATACGTTCGGAATTTTGCCACTACGATGGATATTATAATATATAGTCATACATTCAAGGTGAAGTTGGATCTCTGGAAAGGAATATGGAAAGTTTCAGAGTTTCTTAGTAGTCGACAATTAGTTTTAATTGTGGCCAAAAAGGAATATTCTACTTTTTTATTTATAATTTTGAAAATGAACGATGTTATTTTTGTCACGATGTTAATTTCATGTTTCTAATATGAAATTTTCTAGACATTCTTTATGGTCGGGATTGGTAACATGATTGGAAAATGCAGCATTCCTTCTCGCTTTAAGATAATTACATTAAACAAACGTATCGTCATTTTTTTTCTTTCAAAATGCCAAATTAAACAATTTTTAAACATGGAACAAACGTAATAGATAGGTACATATTATGTACATTATGGCTCGGAGTATTGTGACAAGAAATACGAGACAGAAAAACTCTCCAAATTTCATAACGCCGTAGCTCACAGTTACAGATTTATTGTTGGTTTTGTACATCGTAAACACAGAGTTATCGTTTTATACGTAGTTACAATTGATAAGTTACCAACTAACCAGGCCATGATGATCGCTGACCTACAAAACGAATCGAGTAAACTAACAAAAAAAACTCAATTTTCCATGCATCTAATTACCTACTTCTATAAAATCTATTGAGACTAACTTTAATCAGTTAACAGCTTAATCATACGCAATTAGAACTACCGTATACCTAGCCAAATTATTTTAACAATGATTTACCACATACAGGTGAAAAAACTGTTGTTTCCTTACAATATATTATGTACCCCAATCGGATTACAGAGAAAAAACATTAGTTAATTAACAAAAAAATAATGCTGTTTAATTAATAATACCTACCTTATTATTTTAATTCACATACTTGGGTTTTAAGTTACAATCATCGCGTTTTCTTTAATTGTGTGACAAGCTGTTCATACATCGTGTTAATTTCTGGGTTATCCGCTCAGTAAATAATAACGCTGTTTGCTCTAATGAGAAAATTAATCAAAAAGCGATTAAAATAAACAAAGGAACAATGGAAACCCGCAAAAAATCGTGTTTATTAAACGGATGTCTGCGCATTATTATTAATTATTGCGATAGAAAGTATGAGTTTTATGGAAGGCCAGTTAGTTTCAAATAATCTTCTTCTATTTATGTTTTGCTCTGCCTATTGCTGGAAACATGCCTTATTCCTATTTTCTAATGTTTACTATTTTGGGAAAGTGCCCTCCCTTTTAAACCTCCTAATCTTTCTATTTTGTTGCTTCGCTAGAATCTTTCTGGAGGCCTTTTTTCTACTGGTCTCCAATTCATCAGGGTAATGCAACAATTGTATGGCTTGCCCATTACCATTTTAGTCGAAAAATTCTTGCAAAAGTAAACTCAATGAGTAAAAAGATTAGATATAGGATCTATCCAAGTTTTTCAAAGTGTTGGGTCCTCCGCCAAGTCCACCACCATTGATCAAGCAACTATATCAGCTTATTAGGTATGTTGGGAGTAGGTATAATTGAAGTTTTGTGATGTTAATCATAACTCGGGAATGCAATTTTATCGAATCCTGGCTGGAGAACGTGCAAAATATGTTTATATTGGCTGTAAAATGTGCAAAATATGCTTATCCTGGCTGCAAAACATGCAAAATATGTTTATTCTGGCTGCAGAACATGCAAAATATGTTTATCCTGGCTGTAAAACGTGAGAAATATGTTTGTCCTGGCTTCAGAATGAGCAAAATATCTTTTTCTTGGTTGCAGAAAAAGTGAATTGTTGTAATAGGAGATTCATCTAAGTATTTAACATACGAGAAATATTTTCTAATGTAGATACAGCTCTTATGATAGCGCATCTCCAGTGCAGGAAGGTATTTAAGAAAACGATGGTTTCTGCTGGCGCTATAATATTATGTAGCTATAATATATTATTACAGTATGTATAACGATTTATGTAGTTTCTCGTTTTTACATGAAAACAATGTTGTATGGAATAAACCCGCTGCCGTCCGGGATAAGACCGACGTGTGTATGTTATCTTGATGTTGCTATGCGATGGACCAAAGCGGTGGGTAGTTTGAAGGAAGGATGGTTTTACCACCGAGAAACGATGGGTCGTCTGACACCCAGTTACTGCACGAGGGATTTTATTTATTTTACTATTATTTGTCTATAACAAAACGTACGATTTTTTAAACTTTAATAGTAATCCCTCTAAAAATATTGGAGTTCAGCACAAAAATTTTGGGCCTCGATTCTCGACGAAGTTATTCCACTCGTACAACGAGTGGGTCGAACCACTTTTGACGTTTGGCGTGTGTAATTATGTACATTCAACGAGACTCAACAATAAGAATGTCGACCAGTGTATGAACTTTCGACAGCGATTGCAAGCGGCCTGGATTAAAGAATCGATACCCTGGACGTAAAATCAATTAAAATAAAATAATTTTTATCCCAACATCAAGTAATCTGGGCTTAGGTTATTTAATAAAATATTTTCTGTAATAAAACCTATGAAGTTATTTCACCTTATGTATTTTTGAAAATATATAGATAACATTTTTTTCCTCACTATATGGGTGAATTAAAGTTGGCTGTTTCCATTTTCCAATTGCTGGTATAACTATAATTAAAACAGAGGAATAATAACGTTTTTATACCCGTTAGATACAAGTGTGTAGTATGTTGTGTGTACATTGTTGTAATGTGTACACTATTGTGTAAAGCGCATTGAAAGGTACGTGGAATAATATAAACTACGCTAGGAATTAATAAGTAGTTCTCTTATTAACGCTTCGATGAATCCATTCTTTACTTGAATTGAACTTCTCAGCTAATTTAAATGTTACTTTTATTATGTGAATCAATTTGCTACCATATTTTTTCAGATATAATTCGTCACCAATTCGTCGTGCCAGTGCACCAGTAATGTAATTCAACAAAAACAAATGTGATATGGAACACAGCTTTATTATTTTTTGCGTCCTGTATAATAAATATTTTTAAGTTAAATCTTCAAAAATAATTTCCCTAAGAGCATACGTCATCTTTGGGGAATGCTGTGTGGAGTTTTTTTTAAGGAAACGAAGGAGAGAAAGCTCTCGGAAGAAACAAAGTAGTAGGCGTAGAAATTTGGGATTAGCATGTTCAGGAATGACAGAAGTTTGAATCCATCTCTCCCATTGTGGTGCAAGACGATGGGTCGAGAGTCCGGCTGAAGAAATCAAACGGTCTCCCTCAATAGGCCTCTCCCGATCTGGCACATCGCGCATTTGGTGGGCAGACGTAACCGTCGCCAAGACCTGGACAAACCTCCTCCCATGATGAATCCGGGTACTCTTGGTAAGTCATCAAACGTAGCGAACCACTTGCGGTGACCAATATATATAGTACTAGTACTAGTTGGATATTCAGATTTGGTCACCAAACACGGCTAAAGCCATTTCAATCAAACTTTGGAGTCTGAATGGTGGTCTTTCACTAATGATGGGTTGTTTCACAGAATTTGAACAATTCATAAATTTCAACGTACATTTTCTGGTTCTGTGAAAGTCCTATTCAAGTTCTATTATTGTATCATTATAAGCCGGTTGTTTTGACAGAACTGATATAATAACAGCACTTGAAAATATCTTTCGCAGAACTTGAAAAATAACTGTAATTTTAAGAATTATTTAAATTCTCTGAAACAACCAAATAGTATATTATATACCGCAATGAACGTGTATTCTAATTGGCCAGTGTCATAATGAATTATCACGTATATCCATGAATGCTTTGTCATAATGTATAAAATAATATTTATAGTGGAAAACTAAAAACAATTGTCAGAATTGTGTCATTGTTCTTGCTCATCGGGGCATCTTATAATTCGGTACATTTAAACTATCATTGTACTTTCTGGGTTAATAGTCCTACCAGCGGAATAATCGTGCGCAGAATCTTAAAAATAAACGGTACAGCATGCATTGCAAAGAATTAGTTTTCCTATGCAAGTTCAGAAGATGCAGCATGTGATATGACAAAAGAATTAAAAGTACGTAAAAAAACTTTTTGTCATTCTTGAAATTACCTCCAGTAACTTTATAACAAAACTTGAATAATCTTTTCAGGAGACCTTATTTTTTTGTTTTTCCAGAGTACAAACCCTACTTTAATTAACTTACATCTAAAAAGTAATTATAAGCAATTAGTCGCCTGAAATATCAATACAAATTGAAAATATCTCCCGAGTAAAAATAAATGCCGCCAACGGGAATTGAACCCGTACCTTCTGATGCCCGGTCAGGTATCCGAACCACTGAGCTATGTCGTTATTTCCAACCCGCAAAATAATTCAATATGTACTATTACCTCAATCAACAATTACAGCTTATTATATTTTTACACCTGTAAACAACCAACTTTATTTTTTGTAGGGAAAGCATTATGCATATATATAAAGCATAAGAAAATGGGTTCGTAAGTAGGAGATTTTGAACTTTGAAGCAGTTTTAATAGGCCTAATACATTATTTTTTCTGGGCTTATAAAAAGATTTATCTAAAAAATACTCGATTGTTTCAAAGGCCAAGATGTATTCTACTCGCAGTATTTAAATAAAGCATCTGAAACATTTCTAGGCGACCAAATTTTCAAACCAAAAACATTAGATTTTGCATTACTACGTATGGCATCGCCTTAAGCAAATGCAAAGTTTTTTTACGTGTTAATAATTGCGACACATCCTTTTTTATTCCGCCATCAGGCACACATTTAGAATTACAATGAGATTTGCACGTAGTGGCGTGAAATCCGAAAATTCTCAAAAAATCGAATACTCAAATTCAATTAAAATAATGTAGTTTAAAAAAAATAACGTAATAGTAAAACTACAGTAGAACCAAAGATCATCACCATTATTAAACAATTCAATTGTTGTAAAAAACGAGGTTTTTTGTCAACTTGAAACAAAGCACAATGCACAGCACCGTGAAATTGATTGTTACTTTCAAAAACTAGTTTACACGGAAAACTCAATTTTATTAAATTTTGGCACCTTTTGACGGCCATTATAAAATATTTTTGTATGAATGGAATATTTTAAAGATTCGTTACCAACATTAACGATGTTTGAACTCGAATATAATTAATTGAATGTATTCAGTCCTCTGTCATGTCATAATACATTAAGATGCGTTCATATCTCGCCGGGTGGTCCATATAATTATATAAATCATGTTACGATGCATAGAAATCTGTCCGTTTTACAGACAATTAATTGTAGCATGCTGAGAAATATAAGAATAATTGTAAATGATCTGGTATGGCACTAGTGGGACAAAAGGCTAATTAGTGCTATAAGAAACCAAAATTTATTTTAACAGTTAATTTCAGTACCTGTATTCTTTACCTACAACCGCAGTAATTAAAATCAATCTTATAAAAATGGCACAAAAAAACAAACAAGTTCGAAGGATGAAAAACCGATTGAATAACTTAAAATTATTGAGCAATAATTATTATCCTGAAACACTCATCACCTTTTTTTTTTAAATTTGTTGGCTCCGGTTTTTTTTTCGGAAGATTTTTTCAACTTTTGTGGGTGTTTCAGGCTAGTAATTATTGCTTTTAATAATTTGTTTTCCTTTGTGATTTGAATAAACCATGTATTTTAAATATTAGTTTATTATTAAAATAATGAAAACTTTAATATTATCATTGGAGCTCTCAGGAGTTTGAAGCACTCTTAATCATCACTGGATCGACGAGATAGTAATATGACCTTCATTTGGCAGTAGAAAGACAGTCGCTGATGATGAATATAAATAAAAATACATGGGTTTATTCGAGAGTTGTTTCATAAAGCGCATAGGCGGTTCTATACTTTTTGTGAATGCTATAAAAAATACGTTTGGGGAGGTGCACAAAATGAGAATTGCCAATTTATTAAAAATCTCTCCAAATCATCTACAATTCGATTAAAAACGGGATTGCAGGCTTTTAACGAATGAATTAATAGGTTTCCTGATAAACTTTTAGGACATTTAGAATACATTATCGCGACGTCGGTACATGAACACGTGTTCCGATACCGTGATGATGTATTCGAAATGTGATAAAAGTTTATCAAGAAACTTGTAAATTCATTCGTTAAAAGCCTGCAATCCCGTTTTAACCGGATTTCCAATGATTTGATGTAATTTAAAATTATTTTTCAATACTCATTTTTCTCCTTGTGCACGTTCCCAAATTAAAAAAAATCACAGAAAAAAGTGATTTTAGACAAAATATATCAGAAGTGCACCATTTCGAATTTCATAGGATTTGAATCAACGATCTCAGAAGACAGAGGAAAAAGTAACATCGTTCTGTCAAAAAGCTCGTTAAAGCAATGAAGTTTATTTATTTATTTATTACACGCCCTAGTGGGCTTTTCTTTAAAAAAATACAAGCATTTTGTATCAGAGAAAACACACAAAAATTAATACAATAAAGAAGAATGTAACTATAATGGCAAAAATGAATCCTCACGCATATAATTGAATTTAAAAGATTCAACAAAACAAAATAGTAGAAGTGGAGATGTTATATAGGTACATAGGTCTATTTATGTCTAGAAGAATAAAAGTGATAGAATATACATCATTTATACTGATTAGTTTTCAAATGAAATATATCACCCAGATCAGAATATTTGTTTCCGAGATTGTGAAGTCTCAGAAGAATTTTGGTAAGCTAGTGTCCTGGTGTTATTGAAGTAAAAAGGTAATAAATGTCGGCATGATTGTTTTGGAACATGGATATTGATACATTGAAGTAATTCGGGACAGTCAATTTTAAAATGTAGTATTCTTTGTAACAGTATTAAATCTGTGCTTATTCTTCTTTTTGAAAGTTTTAATAGAGACATTTTATCCAAGAGGTAATTGTAATTTATGTTTTGTATGGGAATATGCAATTTATAATTTATAAACCTTAGAAACTTCCGTTGAATCTTTTCAATGTTATCTGAATGAATATTGAAAAATGGAGACCATAACGTAGAGTTATACTCAAGTTGGCATCTGACAGGGGTTTTATATAACATAATAAATGTTCCTAAATTATTGAAATCTTTTGCAGCTCTCAACACAAAGCCAAGAGTCTTTAGGGCCTTGTTGATAATATTATTAATATGATATACAAAGGTGAGTTTACTGTCGAACATAGTGCCTAGATCAATAATTTTATTAACACAAATTAAATTTTCATCATTTAATGAATATTGAAAAAAAATAGGATCACTTATTTTGGAAAAATGAATGAACTGGCATTTATTTATGTTTAGTGCTAATTTGTTGATTGAACACCATTCAAAAAGATATTTCAAGTTAGTTTGAAGTGTAAATACAATCATTAATGTGGTTAATCTCTTTATAAAGTTTCATGTCATCGGAAAACAGTAGAACGTTTATATCAGTAAATACATCAAAAATGTCGTCTATGAATATTATAAACAAAATGGGCCCTAGATGAGAGCCTTGCGGCACTCCACTTGTCGCCATAAATTCGTATGATTTCGTGCCATTTATTCTCACACAAAGACTTCTTTTGAACAAATAACTAGTAAACCAATTTAGTAAATTACCGTAAATTCCAAATTTAGCTAATTTATTGATTAATATTTTGTGAAACCTTGTCAAATGCCTTGCTGAAGTCAGTGTATACTGAGTCTACCTGGCACCTGTTTGCTAAGGATGTAGATATAAAATGTTCGTATATTAGTAAATTGGTTAATGTAGATTTATTTGAACAAAAGCCATGTTGGTAGGGAGTTATTTTTTTTTTTATGTTTGTAGATATTTTATCAAGTACTTACTATTTTTTCAAAAAGTAAAAAAAAAAATTAAAAGTTATTTAAACTAGGATGGTTTACGTTGATTGTGCGATCAAGGAGGTTAATTGGTCACATTATCACCGCATTGACTTGGATAGACATTAAAAATCCGCTCGAGGAAATAATGACTTTATTTCTCTCACGATTCGTTTTTCTTTACCACATCGAACTGTATACGATTAATAGACAACTATATTTGTTCTCAATAAACTGTTTCTCTATTTTTTCCTTCTTATGAGAGCAAATAAAAACAATTAGTGAGACTAATCAGACTGATAAAGACGTCATAATAAGATATTAATTAAATTAAGTACTAAAGTTAATTAATTACTGACATTTTAAGTGATACGCGTAAGATTTCAATTCTAAAAGTGGTTAATGATTAATAAACCATATCTTCAAGCAGGGCCGGCCCGGGCGCCGATTTGATAAGGCACAAAGGCGCTGATAATACCACCTAACGGTCCTAACGCACCGCCGCACAGTGGGGCCAAATCGCCAAAACGTGGCGGAAACCCCGAAAAATGAATGTTCGATTCGGGGTATTTCAAGGAATGAAGCGGGTGGGGGAAGGGTTCGTGCATCTCACTCCGAACGGATAGGTCCCTACCTTCGGGATCTGTCAAACCATTTCAGTTCGAAGTTGACCTTTGTCAAGAGCACACGTGTCGCTGTCGAAACTAGTCAAATTTACCCTCGATTAGTGAGTTCATAATTAAGTAGTGAAGTAAAGAATTACAATTCTACAAAATGGAAACGATTGCCTCAGGTATGTAGAAAATATTCATATACTAATAAGTTTTAAATCTAATGGTTATCCTATTTATATTACACATATTTCGACGCTTGTACAAAAATAGCATGATTTTCTGTACTTGTATTTTCAACTAGAGCAAAAGTAGCATTTTTTGCAATATCATGCGGAATTACAACTCCCAGACTATAGAATAATCAATTATCTGATGGAATTGACAAAAATCAGCTGCCTAAATCTGCCTATTCTCTTGTATAATGAATTTTTCTTCGAGCGTGTGCGTCCCAAATAACGTATCACAACATGGCGGTGCACCGCGGTCGATGTAGCGCGCGGTGCGGCAGGCTTCAGAACTATTTTTCCCATGCAGCACGCTTACGATATTTGATTATTTTTCTGTAATTAATTTGTTGCTAATGCTAAAGTAATATTTTTCATACAGATTCGGATGAAGAGTGTGTGAAATTCACTCGGCAAGAAATATTCAACATCGTTAAACACCGGTTGAATGATGGCCTACCTGAAATAATCCCTTTTCTGGAGGAACAACTTTCCGGAAAAATTGATCGACCGTTGCAGGTACCTGAGGACATGAGAGTCTCGCTTTCTATATTGTTTAATCAAATGAGAACAAGGTGGCAAAAAGCTAACAGGACAGAGAATCCCTTTTTGAAACGGAATAATGAATGGCTGAATGCATCCGTTTCATTTCCGGCACCTATTGTTAGTGGCAATTATCAAGCTAACTGTGATCTGCCATCGACTAGTACGTGCAGTGGTCGTCCTTCTGGGGATTTTGAATTATTGAGCAAGAGGTCGAAACGCGAAAGAACCCAATCAGTTCGCGAAACTTTGACGCCACAAGAGTTAGCTTATGCTACTCAAATGAGCCTGCGCTCTGCAGGTAAATTGGATGCTTCAAAGGTTCTTTATGAAATAACAATGACAAGTCCATCGAGAGCTTTGAAGTATCGACAGGCTTTCCAATTGACCGCGACAAGCGAGAAAACTTTGTCCTCCGAAGCCGCACTTTCGTTATATATTGAGTACAAATTCACAAAGAATCAATATCAGGGATTGAGAATAACAAGTAATGAGAATAACTGCAAGCTGTATCCTTCATACAAAAAATTGGCAGAAGCGAAAAAACGTTGCTATCCACCTAATACTGCTATCACCATTACAGAAAGCATGGCTGAAGTTCAGCTACAAGCTTTATTGGATCATACAACCGACCGTATTTTACTATGCCAAGAAGATATCATTCGCAGTTTGGATCAAGCGAATGTTAGCCACATGAAATTCATTTTCAAATGGGGTTGTGACGGAAGTTCAGGACAAAGTGAATATAAACAAACATTTGAGGATGAACGCGTATCAGATGCGAATGTATTTTTTACATCGGTAGTACCCTTACAACTCATTTCTGTGGATCCAAAATCAGAGGCAGTAGTCGTGATTTGGAAGAATCCTAGACCATCGTCTCCTCGATTTTGTAGACCACTGAGACTACAATTTTTGCACGAAAGTGCAGAATCTACGGTCAGTGAGGTGCAATATATTGAAGAGCAGATAAAGTCACTTGTTCCCTTTGAGAATATAATATATGGGAAAGAAATCTCGGTTTCGTACAATATGGCGTTCACAATGATCGATGGCAAAGTATGCAACGCAGTCGCATCCATAAACTCTACGCAACGATGCTATTTATGTGGAAGTACTAGCAAAGATTTCAATAACATCGATGCTGTTTTGCAAAAAGAAGTCAAAGAAGAGAATCTGAAGTTTGGACTTTCAATATTACATGCTTGGATAAGGTTTTTTGAATGCTGCTTGCATTTGTCGTATAAACTTGGCTTAAAAAAATGGCAAGCACGCAGTGCCGAAGAAAAAGAGATGGTAGACACGCGCAAGAAGATCATTCAAAAGGGATTCAGATCAAAACTGGGACTTATTGTCGATCGTCCGAAACCTGGTTACGGAAATACCAATGATGGAAATACAGCTCGACGCTTTTTTGAAAATTCGAAGACATCTGCTCTCATAACATCATTGGACATAGATTTGATAGAACGGTTTCACGTCATCTTACAAGTCATTTCGAGTGGACATGAAATCAATTCTGATAAGTTCCATAATTATACGCTGACAACTGCGAGGAAATTCGTTGAGCTGTATCCATGGTATTATATGCCTACTTCGGTGCATAAGTTATTGATTCACGGTCCAAAAATTGTAGCTCACGCATTGCTACCAATCGGTCAGTTATCCGAAGAAGCACAGGAAGCGAGGAACAAGGATATTAAAAGATATCGCGAAGACTTTTTCAGAAAGTGTTCGCGAGTAAAAACAATGGAAGACGTTTTCAAGCGGCTTCTGGTAACTTCCGATCCATACATCTCCAGCATCAGAAAACTGCCACAGAAGAAAATGAAAAGTTTATCAAAGGAGGCAATAGGATTATTACTTTCTCCTGAAATTCAAATCGCACCACGACTGAACACGGAAGACTCTGATGTGGATTCTGACTCTGAGGACTTCGAGAGCGATACTGATTCGGATAGGGCATAGGGTTAATCAGATTAAGTTTTGAATTTTAAGACAACAATGCTTCGATATATTTTCGACTGATATTCTGTTATTTAGTTTAATAAACAATGACGTTTTCAGTATGTTAATTGTTGTAATTATTGATCTCCTACTGTCTATATATTTTCGGGTTTTCATGCGTCTCGTTGCTATATTGGATCCACCATTGTGTTTGGATAATTTTTAACTTCAAATTCGTAATCAGCGACCTCAAAAACCCCTGAGTGATGAGTTTTGTTTGAATTAAACGTCGTTTCGGGGTTTCCGCCACGTTTTGGGGGTTCGGCCCCACTGTTCGCCGTTGAGATTATTTTTCACGAAAGGGTGCTACGTAAATATACATTCATATGAATATTTTTGAATACAGTGATCACCTACCTAGGTTTCTACTGGTTTTGACAAGGGGCATCAAAATTTTACTCGCGCCAGGCGCTGTTTCGGTTAGGGCCGGCTCTGTATTTAAGAAAATAAGTGACATACTAAAAGATAACTAAAACCACTATCCATGCCTCTTATTTACATATTTTAATGCAGACAAGTCAGCTATAAATTCTTAAAATATGAGCTATTCGAATCATTTTCTTATTCAGTTGATTGATAGTCCGTAATAATAATAAACATTTTATTAGAGCTGGTCGTCAATAAATAATAATTTTCACAGAAATCTGAAAATTCGAATCCCCTCTCCCCAGCTTTAACTTATTGCATCGCTAAATAAATCATGAAAAATCTCATTATTACAACGCTACTGGTGGCCTGAACACACAATGTTCATTTTTTTCACAGCCGTGACTGATATTGTCAACAGAGATTTCAACCGGCGAACACATCGATCAATTTACCCTTTCTTCCATGCACCGAGTACTGTAGATAATAAATCTCGGACATTTCATAGAACAAAAAAAAAGAATTGACACAAATTTGAAATACTGATTTAAAAAATAAAATAAAGAACATATTTTTTTAACATTTTTCCAAAATCTTCGGAGGGCAGAGAGGAAGTAACACCACACATCTTGGCCTTCATACTTATTCCTGGCTTCACGCATATTCATACCGAGATCATTAACCCCAAAAGCCTCTGACATTTTGCAATGTGCTACTAAGAACTTTCAGAATACAGATTCCGCGTAAAATATTTGTAAATACATTTGATTCTAGATAAATTCGCTGTTTTTGAATGTATTTCAAAATAAAACACTGTCCTTGAAAGTAGATGAAAAACTCTTTCAGATATTCGTATTTTAAATAGAAATTAAAAATATTAAAAATTATGAAAGTCACTGTCACTTAACTTCTTTCGTTTAGTAAAATTATTTTATTTAAATTTGTAAACCTTGACAAATTGAAAAATATTTTTCAAATGCTGAATATTGTATTTTAAAAATATTTCAATTGTTTATGGTATTTTTTACGCAAAACTGAAAGCGCGATATTCTCTCTTTCTAAAACTATTTAAATCATCTTCCTCACCGTAATACAAAATAAGATACATATCATAACAATTTTTTTTATTTTATTTTTTTTTTATTTTTTTATTGAATAAATAGTTAATACATAATATCAAAAAACAAGTCCTGCTAAGCCGATTGAATTGGCTTGTCAACAGGTGCTTAAAGTTAGTTTCAAATACATTTTTTAAAGTTATAATTTACATCTTATATCTACAGAATTAACAATTTTTTCATACAATATTTCATACATATTAAAATAAATATTTTTTTTCCGATAGCCAATTTTTCACCATATATTTAACCTTATTCATAGATTTACATTGCTTTATAGTGTCAGGTAATAAATTAAATATCTTCGGTATGTTGTATTCAAACGTTCTCTGTCCGTATTTATTATTAAATTTCGGAACTATTAACCCGTCATTGCGCGTGAATCTAGTACTGTATTTATGTTCTAATTTTTCTTTATGCTGCGGGGTAAATATATACTGAATTATGATTTTTTGCCATAGTATAGCCTTAACAGGTAAAATTTTGGCACTCTGAAACAGCAACGGTGTATTATGTCTCTGTTTAAAAATATTAGGGACGACTAGTAATTTTACAATTGCGTTTTGTACAACTTGGACTTGTTTCAGATTGGTTGTACTAGTATTTCCCCATATGGTTAATCCATATCTTATAATAGATTCTGCCATTGACATATAAATTATTTTAAGTGTTTCAATTGATAGGAAAAAATTTAATGTGTACATTCTGCCAGCAATTGATCTGAGTCTTTTACAGGTTTTTTTAATATGTTTGTCCCATTTGAAAAAGCAATCTACTGTAACACCAAGATAGACATATTCTGTAACTAATTTTAAGCTTTCACATTTACAATTAGTCGGGATATTTTTATGGATGCAATTAAAACTATGAGAAATAATATTAGGATTGAATTGAAATCTGGCATTAGGTGATATTATATGCATAACTTTGGTTTTGTTAGCATTTATTAATAGTCCTGCATCATGTGACCATTTACAAAGTTGATTAAAGTCAATTTGCATGAGTTCAATTGCAATTTTTAGATCTTTATGTGATATGACCAATGCCGTATCATCTGCAAATACAAAATGTTTAACAAAAGAGAAAAGTTTTTTCATTATAGTTACATAAATTATATATAGTGTAGGTCCCAATATGGAACCTTGTGGAACTCCTGCAGATACATTCTTTGTTTTACTAAAAGTATTATTTATTTTGGTACATATTTTTCTATTTCTAAGATAATCTTTAAATAAATTTAACACATTTCCTCTTATTCCAATTTTTTCTAAGGTTTCTAGCAGTTTTTTAGAGTTAATTGTGTCAAAAGCTTTAGAGTTATCGATAAATAACACAATAACATGTAATTTATTATTTAATTGATTATTTATGTAATTGGAAAAATCTTGCAGTAATTTTTCAGTATTTTTTTTCTTTGAAAGCCATATTGATTTGGATCTATGATAGCGAATTTTTCTATGTAATTATTTAATTTATTTGATAAAAATTTTTCGAGAATTTTTTCTAACGCAGGTAGTATACTAATAGGCCTATAATTTCCCAGTTCAATGTGTTTTCCACCTTTAAATATTGGTCTAGTAATGCTACATTTAAATTCTTGTGGAATTTTTGCTTGCTTTATTATCGTATTGATTAAATGAGTAATTATTGGCCCAAGAGTTTTTATATTTCTTTTTAAATCAAACATTCTTATATTGTCAATACCTGTGCTTTTAGAGTTTTTCATTTTTTTAACAATGTTTTCAATATCAGTTATAGTAGCTCTTGGTATAAATAAACTGTGAGTCAGTTCTTCCAGTACAATATTAGTAGCTTTGTGATTGCATTTATGTAACATGTTGCTGATGCTATCCGAGAAGTAATTCACAAAATCATTTGACACAGAATCCTCAGTTCTATCTTTTAACATATATCGTGTTATTGTTTCATCACAATCGTTTTTGGGTTTACGTCCTAAAATATTATTTATCACATCCCAAGTTTTTTTTGTATCATTAAAACAGTTTTTAAATTTATTATTATAGTAGTTAGTTTTATCTTTATTTATAATTTTATTGACAAGGTTTCGTGATTTTTTGTATTCTGTTTCATATGTTTTGTTTGTTGGTGTACTTTTCCATTTTTTATATTGTTTATCCCTTTTATTTATTTGACATAATAATTCACTGCTTACCCATTCATTTATTGCATAAGGTCGTGTTTTCGGGTTTTGCACTATCGTTTTAGAACTACTCTTGTAAAATTTATTAAATAAAGATTTTATTTTTTCATATAATGAAATACAATCCTTATTCTCTATAAGTTTACTCCAGTTATAATCTCTGATATGTCTATCAATATCCTTTTGTGAGATGATTTGAATATACTTATTTGCAAAGTCTACCTGACGTTTATGACATTTTATATTAATAGCAGTGATAAAATGATCGGCAATATTATTTTCACAGACGCAAGCTGTTATTTTCTTGCCTCTAAATTTGACAAATATATGGTCAATACACGTGCGAGTAATTTGTCCATTTGATACAGCTTCTCTGGTTACTACATTGATGCATTTAGTTAAATAATGGTTAGTAAGTAAGTTTTCATACGAAGTTACAATATTATCTTGTTCATCAAGCAAATTAAGATTTATATCTCCAAGTAAGATAATATTTTCCTTACTATTAATTGTCTCAAGATATGATGATAATTCCGTCAGAAATGAAGATTTACTGAAATTAGGAGGTCTATAGATAGCTATTATATTGACTTTAGTTTTGTCCTGGAGTATGAGCTTTCCTGAGACCATGTCAGGCTTGAAGATATGTATCTCAAAAAAATTTACGGGTGTTTGTGCTCTGTGAAGAATAGGTATCTCCCAAAATTGTCCATGAGTTTAACACTCTTCTGATTTTTCGATTAATGATATGACGGACTTAAGTAGTTTTTGACTCTTATATTCTAGTAATATTCATATATCCGATCTAGCATTCTTTTCAGATGTTCTAATTTTAATTTAATCGTCCACACGTCTCAGGGAACTCATTTATATCACAATAATGACCACTTTAAGCCTTGCCATACCAGTGTAATGTCATTCATTAATGCTTGAAACAGAACTTATTTCAAGAAATGTAATTTACGAAAATATGAATTAAAATAATCTTGGACTCGACACTCATTTCTCCATCAATACAAACATCTCTTTTGCAGTCTTGTTCAAACGCACCATTTTGCTAATTAAAATACTTAATATCTCTTTGACTTATTGGCCTATTGTGAACCACCGAGACACAACGACTGTGTTGTGTTTTATGTTGAAGTCAGCAGTGTCATCTTTGAAGTGGTCTCGCTACTTCACACGTGGGAGAATCCGTTATTATTGTTATACATCTTTCTAGGTCAACCATCAGACCCAATGGTTGCACCTAACAAGGCACAGAATCAAAACAATTACACCTCGTTTTAATGCCGAAATTGTAATTGAAATAACGCAATGTGAGGTATACATTTTAGTGAATTGGCCGTGAGAGGCGTGCTTTTCGTGTGAGGTGTAAATAACTGTGTGTCCATCTAATTTTAGTACTGAGTTGACCCTGTTGATGCAAAAAGTAAGCTTTTTGTGACGTCGCAGGGCTCCTTGTGACGTCACCCAGGCATTGAAAATTTAAATCTTTGAACATTAGTTTAACTATTAAAATTAAAAATAAGTTCCTTATTGTGTTGGATTATGGATAAGGGAAGGAATAATATAGATATAATTTTGCAACCCAACAAAGACTAAAGCTTGTATTATGTTTTATTTTTCTCTAAATATTGTTTTTTTAATTTTCTATGTAGTATTTTAACATAATATATGTACTTATACTATTTCAAACACATAACCATGTACAATGTGACCTTAGAACTGGGTACCCCAGTAAGGACACATTATCTTATATAAAAAAATTGTTAAATAATAAAAAAAATAATAAAAATAATTATTATTAATACTTTTATATAATACCACTTTGTTAACAATAACGTATAGTACGTACACTAAAAACCATTCAGTGGTTTAACCCATAGAATAAACTTCTTACCATATATGTATATGGACATATCTTTTATATTTCGACATTGTAAAAAATATCTATTCCTGAAAACATAAAACCGTTAAAAAAGTATACCAATCCTGAAGGATAATTTTAGATAAGATATATAATTTAATGTGAGAAAGTCCGGGAGGTCGATATAAACAAAACCTTCCATGAACAGAGAATAATGGAAGAAAACTCCTCAATTATTCTCTGTCGCAGACTCCGTTGATTAACATATTTGAGAAATGACGGGGCGTCCTGTCACACTGGAGGACATTGCAAATATTTCTCTGTCACTTTAAATGGAGATCAAACTGTGACAGACATCATACTTTAAGTCGGCCGCCGAGCGACTTCTGTGAGGAATATTTTGATCGAGAAAATGTCATAAGATGGAGTGATAAAAATGGAACTGCGAACGGCTTTTGTTTAAGTTCATAATTATTTCCTCCCGCCAGAAATAACTTATATGGCGGGAGGCAGGTACTATAGAATAAAACAGTACCGACGAAGGTAGGTACCTACTTACCTACTAGCAGTAGAATTAATTTTTTCGTACATCGTTGTATATTGTGGTACCTATGGATATGGTTTTAAAGGTTGATCATCAAAAATACTAATTTAGGTTGTGAGTATGTCTGTAATTGCTTCAATGGACTCGTATTTATTTTGATTTTAAGTGTCTTTTTCAAAATTGGAACCGATATGTCCAGAATTCAAACAAACGATACAGTACCTACCTATAATACAGTATTTTTTAACAGAAAATTATTTTAATTCTATATTTGAAATTTTTTAAATTTCAAAGGGTGAACCTTAACAAGTAAATTCAGATTTCGTGATTATTCAAGGATCTGTGCTTTTCCATTTTCTAGAAAGCGTTATTTACTAACTAAATATAACACTTTATCCCGTGATTCCTAACGGGTCTAGTAATATTAGTAATATAACAATAAATTTATTTTATAAAGCATCCTGAAGCATTTGATTATTTGCATTTGAACTAAATAAGTTTATTATCGCTTCAATTTAAGTCAGCTGGGAAAGAGTTACAACAAAGTTTTAAATAATATTTTTCATACGTACTTATCTACACATTTAAAACAACAGATTTTATAGACTTTTCTCTCATATATATAATTTGATAAAACTTTTTGAATGGACAATAAAGTTTTTAGAAACTTTCTAACAATAGACGTTAAAACAAACAATGGACCAATCCCGGATAGAAATATAATAATACAATCTAGCTAATTTGTAAACGTATGCGTCAATTTATTATGACATAACTTAATGAAAGTTAAATAATTGGGTTATATTATTAGTGAAACTGTTTACTTGGATGGATTAACCTTTTAAATACTCTGGTTAGCATTTAAATCCATTAATTAGAACATTAAAGCTTTCTACGCGGAAATTATCCCCCGTTGAATCGTTAGACAGAATATTAATGAATTAATTAATAAAGAAGCTTGCAGAAAGCACGATAATATGTTCTTGGTATTACAGTGTGATTCAGTTTAATGGAAAGAGATAAGAATCATTGTGGGGCAAGCAGTACTTAATCTTCACAATTAGAGAAACAATAACGAAAACAATTTATTAAAATGTCTTCTGTTACAAGTAATTTGTAAGATTAATTACGCAGATGCAACTTCGTACTTTAAAATTGGTTCATTGAAAAGAATGCATCTCATATATGTGTAACATATTCAACGTCCGGAGTTGCTAAATGAGATTGAATTTTATGTGCCTGCGCGCTCCACATGCTCTTCTGTCATATATTTTTTTATTTGATGCAAAATAAATAGTACAATAAATACTGTTTAGTATCAAATAATTTTAACCGTTAATTCGTGAGAAATAGTTTGGATGCAGGTGATTTCTCTAGTTGATGTTTCGTATATATTTTTGTCAATTGATATCTGTATCTGTTTTTTCTCCTTAATAAAAAAAAAAAAAAAAAACAAAAAACAAACAAAACAAAAAACCGCCATGCCAGGGATGTTAGTCACTGTGTTAAGAATCAATGCAAAAATAAACTATAAAGAAAATTCTTGCATGAACAGACCATGTAATAATTACAATAGCATGGTATCAATTGTGAACTAATTAAATTAAATCAAATCTGAGTCATTTTCTGATGCCATTAGTAACTTTTCTGTTGTCGTTTATATATTTTTTGATGTGTTTTATGTACACCCTATCTTCTTAACATCTCTAAATAGTATAAAACAAAGTCACAATACGCGTCTGTCTGTTTGTGCGTTAAGTTCCTCTAAATTATGCAACGGATTTTGATAGGGTTTTCACCACCATTTAGAGAATTTCTTCCGGAAAGTTTATATACATATAATGCAAGGATATTATATTTATTGAAAGTAGAGAAAAGTCTAGCAACGCCGGGTATGCGTAAGATAGGATAATTATATTATGGTTTAATTTTATATAATTCTGATAATTTCTTAACACAATTAGGAAATCTGTAAATGTTTATCTTTTTGGTATATTTAAAAAAATATAAAAACGATCAAATTAAAATGTTGATTTTCCAAAGATTACTGAATATTATGTCCTAGGCACACAATTACAGCGAGTAGTTGTGTGATCCAGTTTAATGACACGAGATACTGATTGTTGCAGGGAGGGCAATAGTTAATCTTCATTTAATAATTACAGATTGTAATAATTACTACCTAAGTTAACGCCAAGTTAACAACGATTCCAGGACAGGATTGGTGGAAGTTTTATGTGCATTTAAGAAATTTAATTAGAGGAACGGCTGAGTGAACTCTTTCATAGAAAACTTAAATTTGGTTTTGAGGCAAAAATACCCAACCAGACTTAATAATATTTTTTTTAATCTGAAGGCTTAGTAAATATAAGTAAGGATAAGTGCTGTTTTATTTATTTATGTTTAAAATTGTAAAATAGAGGCCATTGAAGGATTCGATTTTCATAATTTTAGAGGCAACTTTTCCATTTTTTTTGTGAATTAATAGTAATTACCAACTGAGCCAATATGATGAAATATAAAATGAAACATTGTAGAAAAGAGTTTTTTGTGTGGAAATTTTAATTTCTACCTTTACTTTAATTAATTTTGTGTAACAAAGTAAAATGGTCATTTGAAATTTAAATATATACACATCAATTTTTTTTACTTATACCTCAGAAGTCGAAGGTCAACTGTCCAGTTTTTTTGTGAAAATGAGTTATGTATGGGACCTTTTTAGTTTTTTCAGCATCTACACAGAGGTATAAATATGGTTGTCCTACGACAATGTGAAACTAAGTTAAGTCAACATAAAAGGTCTGGTATCCCCACAATGTTCAAAGGAAAAATGCAACTATTTCCTCTTTCTTGAAAAATTTAAAAAATGTGACAATTTTCTACATTTGAATTCTGAGGTACAGATGGTAAGTAAAGTAAAATTATTATTATTAATAATTATCATTAGCTCACGAGTAATTGCCAAAGTTGCCTCTAAAATTATAAAGTCAATTTTCTTGTGTTACATTGCAAGAATAAATGTTTTACTATTTTCTTGTGTTACATTGTAAAATTAAAGGTTTTACTATTTTCTTGTGTAACATTGCAAAATTAATGGTTTTACTATCTTACTGTGCAAAATTAATAGTTTTACTATTTTCTTGTGTTAAATTGCAAATTTAATGGTTTAACTATCTTATGGTGTTACATTGCAAAATTAATGGTTTTACTATTTTCTGGTGTTACATTGCAAAATTAATAGTTTTACTATTGCTCGATGGTGATTGACGAGCAATTTATGAAAAAAAATAGTAAAAGGTAATAATATTCCAATTTATGTATTGGCGTAGTATAAATTTTAAAGAATTCCAATAAAAATTGGGTTTACCTGTTTGAAATAAAATATATTAATAGTAAATAGTGGTAGAACAGTGTTTTATTTTTAGATTATTAGAATTATTTGAAGTTTGTGAACCTTATAAAAATGAATTGAATTAAACTTTTTATGGTCTTGTGCATGCTTTCACTTCTACTAAGGTTTGTACTTCAATACGTTTAACGATTTGAAAGAAAACAAATATCGAATATAAGACAAGAGCACACGATTGCTAGACCAGAGACAGACTTTTGAAATTTGAACATATTTGTTCAAAACAATTTAACAAGAAGTAAGGGAAAATTGACATAATAAATATTGACAACATAAGTACCTAATAATGGAAAAATTGACATAATAAATATTGACATAAACTTTAGAAAATACAGGTAACAATTCTACTTAACAAATTAGGTATCTATAATGGTCCGCCTACATGCAGCGACTTAAACATTTTTTCGGTCTTAACGTACATGCTTACTTTTGTGCAAATTAGAGTTTGTGTAAGTAAGATTGAATGTGTAGAGTGAAGACGGAACTTATGTTCAAGTATCAATACGCTCCTGCTCCCTTATCTCTCCAAGTTTAAAGTTCGATTCGCTTCTGGAGGGCTTTGATGTAAGCTCCTCCTTGTCGTGATTGTCCGCTCAGCCAACCACTCAGCATCCCAGCAGTTCAGCCCAGTGCAGAAGGCAGATGGCAGATGCCCCACAGCCCCCGGAACCCACTGGGCTTATCTCCGGCCGCGGAGTCATCTGCATCTGAAGTTGGCCCTTTCCCATGGCGTAACGAGAGATTGCAGATTGCAGACAGAGACGCATCTTAAAACTTACGAAAGAGTATCTTAACTAAAACATAAAATCCGTATTGAAGCGGCAAAAACTCTCAAATGTTAATATTAACCCTTGGAATGCCAAGGTAGCCGCTCTCCGTTGCCCGTTGACACTATTTTCGTAATCACTTATTTGTTTTTTTGCAAAATGATGTTTTGATAAATTGTAGCAAAAATGTAAACGAAATTTTGGTCCCGGTGACAGAAGACACATTAAATTGTTGCTAAGCGAATAAAATGTATTAAATACGCTGGGAGCATTATAAAGGTTCAAATTACTATATAATCGAGGCAACCGCGGTGAACTGCTAGCAAATCCACGGTGGATTTCGTGGCACACTAGGGGTTAAATGGTGGTTTATTGAATCTCATTATGATTTCTCTATTTGTAAACGGAGAAAAATGAGTATTCCTAATTTATTAAGACTATCTTCAACTTATTGGTAATCCAGTTAAAAGCAGAATTGCAGCCCTTAACTAAATAATTAATAGATTTCGTAAAAACATTTTAGTAAATTACAAACATATTATAACGATGTCGGAACACGTGTTCATGAAAATCCGAATAATACAGCTAATGATTGGATAATTTCTATAGCACCATTTTCATGAGAAAATCATCTCAAGGGCGCTTAACAACTTAATTTATACATTTAACCTATTCCCTATCACTTATACTTAAAACATCGTTTTTTAATAGTGGCTTAAGTGACTAACAAAGTATTATAACTAAGATTTTTGCAAGTGACTTACAATGAAGACCTATAACTAGTGACTTAAAACTATGCATATTTTTATGATTAAAAGGGTATAATTGCAGTGAATAATTTATTTTTCTAACTAAAACACTGTTTCAAAATCAAACTTTGAATCTGTTTTATTAATTTGCGTGGCATTTACCCGGATTGCCAGAACGAGCACACGCCATTGGCCTGTACCCTTGCTGGCTGGCTAGGTGGAATGCGGCAGATCATGGACCTACAGCGTGTTAACAGAATGTCCGATGTGAGATTAGGATGCAGCACTGGGAGGCTGCACAGCGCTTTCCGCGGCCCCAGCACCAACCCACCAGGGGTTGGATATAGTGCAACTCGAACTCTAGTATTTATTTTGTACATATACAAGGTTTATCAGAACGTACTCGAAAGACTTTAACTAGCAATTCCTGCATGAGCATATTTGTAGTGAAAAATGTGTATTTCAATTTGCGGTCCGATGAAATTTGTTTCCATGAAAACATAAATTGAGTTTCTATAACACATCGCCATTGGGTACAACCTAGTGTATCTCGTGATACGCACTCCATCTTGTTTCAGCAGCACAGTACCTACAGCATCATGTGATCCGTCAAGACGCGTGGCAGTGTGATCGATGGTGACGAAACATGTGAAATATTTTTGTTGGTTTGTTTTTAATTGAAAAAAATACCAACGAAAAATAAAACGAGGTCTATATTTTTAAAGTTTTTAGTGTATATTTTACTGAAAAAATAAACACTAAAAACTTAAACGACGTCTATATTTTTTAAGTTTTTGGTGTATATTTTACTGAAAAAATAAACACTAAAAACTTAAACGATGTCTTTATTGTTTAAGTTTTTAGTGTATATTTTGATGAAAAAATATACACTAAAAACTTAAACGACGTCTATATTTTTTAAGTTTTTAGTGTATATTTTTTCATCAAATGTGCTTTTTCATCAGAATCGCTGGGTCTTTCAGGTACGTGTTGATACACCATGTATACTCGTATTTACCGAATTGCTTAAATTGTTTAAATTCAAAGTCCTACTTAAATCAAATTAAATAATTTTAGATGCCTATCATTAATTTCGTAACTTTCAAAATGGGAATCCCACACAATGGTAATACGAGACACCGTTCGCAGCTAGTGAAGCTACAAAAACCCAAATCAGGGAGTCTTATGAAACAAATCAACCAGTAAAAAACAAAGGTTTTTTTAAATATACTGTGAAGATTCTGATCTGACGATTGTATCTTCTTTCCCAGGGACAAGGGTCAACCACGATAACAACTGAACCAAATCCCGATTTCGTAGGACCGACATTTTCGTATATTAACTACTGTATGTCATCCAATTTCACAGAAATGCGTATGTTCGCGTGTGTATGCGCGATTACCAATGATAGAATCCATTGCCATTGATAACGAGTCCACTAGCTCGATCGGTTGTTGGAAAGTGGGTTAATTCCCACTTTATTTGCATTCACTAAAACAAAATCGTAATTCAAGTAGATGTACATAAAAATAGGGATAACAAGAAAATGTGCAAATTAAGATAGTTTGCTTATTATATAAGAGTCCCACTGAGTAGAGCCAGTAGGGTGATACATTTATCCCCAAATAGGGAATTTGGTGGAATGTGGGGAAGATTAATGAGAAGGTAATGTTAAAATAATATTTTAAGTACAGCTTTGATTCTTATTCATTGTTTCTCACCATGGAGACACTAATCTGAAACGAAACGCAAATAATAGAAAACCTTGGAAGTTAACACCATTATTGTATTTTCATTATATATTGCACTATATAGGTGTTTATAACCGGGCACCTCTGGGATAAAAGTAAGGAATTTTTATGGATGGGTTGTTTCGCAGAACTTTCATTTTAGGGTTCTGTGAAAGTCCTATTCAAGTTCTGTTATTACAACAGTATAGGCTAGTTGCTCGGTAGAACAGAAATAAAAGAACTTGAAAAAATATTTCACAGAACTTAATTAACTTTGAAATTTGAAGAATTGTTCAAATTCTACGAAACATCCTGTCCTTAATCTATTAATATTCTAGTTCAAGAAAAACTATTTTGTTTCAAAGAACCTCTAAATATTTATATTTACCAAGTAACTACTTATTATAGTTATAAACACCATTGGTTTGTTGCGAAAGTTAGCACAAAGCATGTTCATGGGGATGAAGCCTTTTTGGAGGCAGTGAACATATTTTTTCAGAGAATTATTATTTTTCACAGTGAAGAGTTATTCTTGTTGGAAGTAGATGCCTATTTCAAAACTTACTGGAGTAACATCTTGCAACAAAACAATTTTATAACAAATCAACAACAAAGTAGGTCAAAAAGAATCAACATAAAAGTTACTTGGTGACTTTTCCCAGCCAGCTGACAATAGGAGCATTCAGAAATGTTTCTTATTATATTTTAAAACTTTTTGTACATTAATTTTATTTGTGAATAAGAATAGCATGTTTTTCTGTTTGTCAATGCTAGGCCAAGCATTGGTACAGAAAATTTATAAGCGTATACTCAAACTGGTCAAAAGAGATCAGGTCGCTTTTGCAAACATATTTTGCCGTAAGAAAACAAATCTCAAAATTTTGCAAAACATAAAAATGTAAAGATATTTCTTAGTCAGACCACGAGCTTTTGTATCGTTAATTGCAACGTATTTTTTGTACTTGCGATCTTTTTTTACCTGTTCCCTCTTTAATTTTGTGTTTTATAACTGCAATACAGAGATGTTTAAAAAAATGTATTTCCACGACCTCTGCAAATACATGCATGATTGTAAAACATTAATTTTTAATTTGGAATATCAAAACAAATTGAAAATATCATGAAATATCATAAAAAATATCAATAAAAATAAGTGCCGCCGACGGGAATTGAACCCGAACCATCTGATGTCCGGTCAGGTGCTCTGGACCACTGAGCTAGGTCGGCTTATTTTCAACACGCCAAATAATTAAATATTGCTTACAATAATTTGTTATCCTTTGTGCTATGCATAAAAAACCTTGTCTTATTTTTTTTTTTTTTTTTTTTTTAACTTCCGATTTAGTTGTCCGTGTTAAATCTTCCCCAAAGGAAAAACTTAACCCTTCCACTCACTTTTCCACAAATGATCATCTAGTCAATCAACATTATGTAAGTGCATTATATAAGCAAAATAAATACAAAACAATACAAGAACAACAACACGTCAACTCACCAGAGATCAAATGGGAAAAAAAAATTCACCGTCTCCAGATATTTTCATATCAGAGGGTTCGGCTCGGTAGTACTTCTAACAGGGCCTATAAATCCTACTGATCCCTCAACATAAATATTTAAAAAATCTTTCGTTATCCTACATGTATTCAAAATGACCGACTTTTGCATCTTTATATATAAATTTTTTGATAGATCTAATACGCCTAAATTTTTAATGAGAGAGCTAGGTATAATGCCAGTAGCCGAAATAACGAATGGTAATATTTTTATAGTCTGAGAATGCCAAATTCTTTTTATTTCGTTTCCTAAATCTGTGTATTTTCTAATTTTTTCATTAACAGATTTTTGAATGTTACAGGAATTTGGAATAGCGACATCAATGATATAAGTTATTTTTTTAATTTTGTCATGTAAAACTATATCGGGTCTATTATGACTAATCGCTCGGTCTGTTAGTATAGTTTTATCATAATATATTTTATAAAATTCGTTTTCTAAAAATGAATTTGGTTCGTATTCATAGTATGGTACTATATTACGGCAGTCAATCAAAAGTTATGTTTAATTACCAAATTTTGGTGAATTATTTTTAAAACTTGATTGTGCCTAAATGTATACTCGGACGGTGCTAATATAGAACATCCAGATATAATATGTTCTATAGTTTCCGGAAAAGCCAAACATTTTCTACACAAATCATCAATTTGATTTGTATCTTTGATTATATGCTTTCTATAATTTTTAGTATTAATGACTCTATCCTGAATGGCAAGCATAAATCCTTCTATTTCTGCGCTCAACTCTCCAATACTCAACCATTTGTTTGACGAAATTTTGTCAACATACGTTTGGTTGAGATAATTGAAGTGTTTTGCGTGTAAAATTTTATTTGACCAGGAATCTAATAATTCCTGGTTGGGATTTATAAAAATGTTGGCATTCTCATCGTATAAATTTAAAGGTGTAATATTTCTATCTGCCTTGCAAATTATTTTGTGCATTTCTGAGCTATGAGCTTTCCTATGGAAAAAAGTTCTTAGCATTTCTACCTGATTATGTTTCAAAGAAGTTATTTTGACTATACCTCTACCTCCTAAATTTCTAGGTAAATTAACTCGTTCTATAGCTGAATTTGGATGATGGCAATTAAACTTTGTTAGCGTAGTTCTAATTAATCTTTCTAAGTTATCTAAATCTGTATCAGACCATTTAATTATGCCAAATGAGTACGTTAATAGAGGTATTGCCCAAGTATTTATTGCTTTTACTAAATTTTTAGCAGATAGATTGCATTTTAAAATTTTCCTGATCCTATTGTGAAATTTAATCCTAATATCATTTTTAATACTACTATGGTCTAATCTATTTGATTGTGGGTATCCTAAATACTTATAAACCTCATCCCTTTTCATACTAGTAATTTGGAAATTTCTAAATATACTCTCGTCCCCATCTACAATTTTGCCTTTCTCTATATGGATCGTTCTACATTTATCTAAACCAAAAGTCATTTTGATATCATCTGAAAAGTTTTTAACTACCTCGATCATTTTCTCTAAATTTTGTTCAGAATTCGAAAATAATTTTATGTCATCCATATATAATAAATGCGAAATTGTACTACTCTCCCTTGTATTACCCTTAACTTTTATTCCAAACTTGCTTTTAATTAACATTTTAGATAGAGGATTCAATGCTAAACAAAACCAAAGAGGACTCAATGAGTCTCCTTGAAAAATTCCTCTTTTAATTGAAATGCCCGGTATTACTAATTTCTTACCTTTTAAATTGATAAGTAAATTGGTATTCCAAAAGGACATAATATTTTCCAAAAAGCTAATAATAATGGGGTTAATTTTATATATATTTAATACTTTGATCAGCCACGAGTGCGGGACACTATCGAAAGCCTTTTGGTAGTCTATATAGCAAGTATGTAAATTACGTTTTCGAGTTTGAATCTGTTTTAGAATTACTTAACATTGGTTTATCATTATAAAGAAAAAATATTATTTTTATTTGTTATTCCTAGATCTAATGAAATACAGTCAAATAATCTTAGAACCTGATGTCCCTAAAATTTACAACATGTTACCAAACTAAATAAAACTATTTTTCACAAGGAATGAAAAAATGGCTACACGAAAATTTTTTTGTACTGATCTAGTTTTTTTTCTCCGTTTTTCTGTGAACTACTTTTTTCTGTTTCAACATTCTTTTTTTAGGGTTTTGCGACGTCGGAACATGTGTTCGTAAAAATCATTATATTTTCGCATTTCGTCTCTGCGCATGAGCATGAAAACGTGTTCCAATATATTCGAAAAGAACTAACATTTTATTAGGATCGGAATGTTGTCCCATTTTTTAACAGGATGAAAATAAATCAGCAATACTTAATTTTCTCCGTGTGCTATCTAGTAGTTTAACAAGACTTCATTGTAACTATGCAGGAAGGAAAATATACAATTTCTGCAAATAAGTTAAATGAATAATAAAAGTGTAATACACAATTTGTATAACATGCATTTATTCTAATTCCATAAAATATTCGTACAAAGTGTAAACGCCATAAATACCGCTGGCATCTTTAGAATAGTGTTGTATGAACCTGCAACCTACCGAGTACAGAGGTAGACTGTTAGACAGATAGAACAAATGCATTCAGAGATTGCATAATGCAGAGCCGTGAACAACCTGTTGCAGGTTGCTGCACGGTATTAGCGGCGCAATCAAATAATGCAGAATTCCCGGCGAATTCTCCGGCAAGTGGATTATATCGCTCTCTTTAATGCAACGAAATATTATTGCAAAATGCATCATGGGGATTGGGATTTGATGGCGTGGAGGCGGTTGCATTCAACGCTATAATGACTTTCAGTTAGTACTTGTTTACTGAATATTATTTTCACTTTTGTCACAATTAAAATATTTCACAAACATGTACACCTACAAGGAGAAACCTTCCTAAAAAAAAGATGATTTACTAAAATCTCTTAAAATTATTCGTATTCCTATTAAAAACGGGATTTTAGGTCATTAATGAATTAATTTATAGGTATCCTAATAAACTTTAAGTAAAATACCAATATTTTGTCACGATGTGCGACACGTGTTCATAAACATCCTATTATTTTTGCATTTCTTCAAGATATATTATGAACTTTGTTTGCTGTCAGATCTGAATATCCAGGTACTTCGACATCTTCCTCTTCCCCGTATCTTTCTCCTCACCACTAACTTCAGTCTCACAACATAGGCAGTACTTCAATTGGGTATGTCATAGTCTCAATGGCATGATATATTACTAACCGTATTTGGTGGCCAGATATGAATAGTCAGGCCCTTCCCCATCTCCCTCTTCCCATATCTTTCCCTCATCACTACATTTAGTCTCACAACATAGCTAGCATCCCAAATGGATATGCCATTGTCTCACTGTATCCAGACGTGTGGGACAGTCGGGATTTTTGTAAGGTATTTATATTAAAAAGAAAAGCCGTGTTTCAGATAATATTGGCCTCATTGAGCAAAACAATTTATTTGAAGGTATGGTACTAATTGAGTTCTCGCCGTAAATGTAGTTACTTCATAAGACATCCAATATCTGTCTAACGTCCAAGACCATTTGCAATTTAGTGAATACGGTGCGGCGCGTTATAAAGGGATAGGAGTCCATTTTATTCTGTCGGCGCGGTGCTTTACCACGCGTTCAAATCACAGCATTAGAAATATGTATAGGAGGGCATTAGAGACGAAGGGGAGCATTAGGGCGAGAGAAGTTAGCGGGAGATTACTGCGTCTCTGGGAAACTACTGCTGATTGTGTGATTGTAAAATGAAAGCAGTTTGGTTTATTCTGTCGGCGCGGTGTTTTACCATGCGTTCAAATCACAGCATTACAAATATGTACAGGAGAGTATCAGGGCGAGATAAGTTAGCAGGAGATTATGAGTCTCCAATAAGAAAATATTGTCGAATGTACAATTAGTAGTCTACTGGTACTGGTATAGTATTGCTAATTTATTAAGAATCTTTTGAAATGATTCTTAATTCGTTTAAAAACGGGATTGCAGGCCCTTAAGGAATTGATTGATAGGTTTCCTGATAAGCTTTTAGTGAAATACCAATGAGATATTACGACCTCTGAACACTTGTTCATAAAAATCCTAACATTTTCGCATTTCGTCAATATATATTATTTTATGTTGCGAATGTTGAAAGTATACCATGTAATATTTTATAATAGATTTATTACTACAGCAAGGATTATTCAAGTAATCGCGCCGCGAAAGGAGTAAGTTATTTTGATTAGCGCGTTAAAAGGTACTGCGTAGTAGACTGACTGAGTACCTTCCCGCTGTCGCTTATATAAGGTCCCGACCATTCTAGTTGCTATGGCTAGAAAAATTGCCACCCGTAACGCTGAGCAACGGCCGAAAGTTCCAGATGACGGCCTAGGTACCTTAGCGCTTAAAAATATGTACTAAGTAGTACTTGGCACCGTCCGACTCGAGTAGTGGCGTACCACTACAAATACAAACTCTGTCAAATGAACATTTGTTCCTAAATGAGGAATTTGCCAAAATTTTATTAAGAAACGGCCTGCAATCTGCAATCCCGTTTCAAACCAGATTACCATTGATTGAAGAGATTCTTATTAAATTAGCAAAACTCATTTTTCTCGTACTTCAAATGATTTTACATCGTCGGTCGGTAATTTGCAAAGTGTTCAAGAATATCATTATAAGCAAAGTAGAAAATCTGAAGCCTAGGCAAAAAAGATTAGGTACTGTGTTTCCAGATAGACAAAAAGGCATTTTAATAATGCTGTGTGTACAGGTTGCAAAACAGAGAAATTGTTTTTATTTCTGCCAAAAGTAGAACATAGTTATTGTAGGAATGGAGTCTAAATCCTAATCTCAATAGATTTAAGGAGTCAAACTCTTATTGAAAAAAAAATAACGCATGCTCTCTAGTTCTTATATCAAGTTTCCACCGCAAGTGGCAAAGCACAGTGATGCAGGCTTTACGCTGGCTGCCCTTTGAATACTCTTATTAATCTTCATCGGGTTCTTCGTTTCCTTAATATGCCCACAGTCTTCGTCTTGTCGGCTTTTCTTGGCAGCTGATGACACTGCTATTTTCCCCAACCCACAATCACCATTGATTCACAAGAAATACTTTTCCTACCTATATTTCCTGCAAGATTATACGACGTAGGTCATAGCTAAAGCACGGTACCTAACGTACAGTTCGAAAAGGAATCAAGAAAGATCAGAAATCTTTCTGATCTCACATACCTTGCCCAGAATAAATAATAAAGGAAAATAATTATGCCGAGTTAGTGGACATCTTCAATTCATCAAAAAAATACAAACGATTGTTGCTGGGGCAGTTCAGTTATAAATTAAAAGAAACAAAAAAGATCTGTAAAACATTTTTTTAAACTAATCACTTGAACTATATTTAATCTACTATAACTTATATGTCCATAACCAGTATACTCGTGGAAGATCAAACGCAATTTTTCATACTTCGAAAGCGAGGACTTCTGTCAATCAGAACGCGCAAATCAACATAGCGAATCAAGTGCTTAACGCGATCTGCATTGAACATTTACATTTACAACGTCACTTACAGACAATTATTCAACTAAAACTTCCTCCCACGATCATTCATATTTAAAAGTACCTAAATTTTTTGATATTCTCCATAGTATATTGGTGCATAACCGTTTTATGGAGTACATGAATAAATAAACAAATAGAAGAAAAAATTCCAAAAAAATATATATATTTTGATGAGTGTTAACATTGACCTATTTGTCGATAAATTGAGCAACCAAAGTCTCGTATTTCATCCTGTAAACTTGAAGAAAACTATCTCTAAGAGACGACGAAAAAGACACGAAGATATGTTTGTTATTGTTGGTAACACTGTCACCTAAACATTTAAAATAACTGATAAATTTTGAACAAATTTTTTAACAGAATTTTTTTTTTGGTTTACGCGTATTCAGGTCAAAATCGCTTTTAGGATTTATGGAATGCTCTTGATATAGGGTAGACCAAGGCTATTCGGGTCAGGCGGGTTATTCGGATCAAGCTAAGAAAAGTGGCAATATCTTAGCTATCATGAAGAAATAACAATTAAAGAAATTGGATACAGCGCTGTCATCTATCGGATGATATAATCGTAAAATAACCAATATTACAGTTTGCGTGGGTTGACAGCTAAAAATCGCTATTTGTGAAAATCGTACAAGTTATATGCCAAATAAATGGCTAATGTAATATTGTCCTCTTCGTCCTTTGTTTTATTTGCAAAGGTAAGCAATTTAGTCATATTAAAATGTTATAGGTAGATTTACTATTCAAATGCTCAGTAAATAGAATCATAGCGGAATGGCTACATTTTGTAGGTTTAGTAGTTTATTTTAAGATAATATAATTTTACTAAATTTGGGGTTAAACGGACCAACGACGGAGGGGTTTTTGGATCATATTTTTTAATGCTTTCAAAATTTATGGGTTAATTGGATAACATTTTTATTTGAAACTACCTGAAAAATATGACAAATCAATCGTGGTTGAAAACAGCAATTGATAAAGCCGTTGAGAAAATGAAATCATGAACGACATTTTCAAATCATGTGAATCATGACATATGAAATCAGGTGACATCGTGAAATTATGGACGAATTTGATCCGAGTAACCCCAGTACTGATCTAAATCACCACATATATATGATTATTTATTTTTTTAAATAACTTGGTAAGTATAACCTCAAATTGTAATATTTAATTATTGAAGACAATATTGGCGATTCCTAAACGAAAAAAAAATCCTCTCTCTCTCCCTCTCTCAGAGCGCTGCTCCGGAAAGGCAAGGGTCCTCCTGACTTCGGGTCCTAGATATGACCGTATCTCTTTCTGATTTTTCTGTTTCAGATTTTCGTTTTGGAATCGCTAATATTGCCTTCAATAATTACATATATAGGATGTGATTCGGCTCAGTAGAGAGGTCTAAAAGATTAACTATGTATTTTTTAAAGTTAATTTATAATATTAATAATAAAAATAACAAACTTTTTATATTTAGTAATATTTTTCATCGATTTTCTATTTTTTTAGAGGAAATATAAAATGATCCGAGTTGCCTCGGTCTACCCTATAAAATTAATATTTTTTTCGTTTTTTAGATTGTAAAACGATAAGATTTTGCTAAACGACAAGAACCTGTAAGATACTGAACCTAAAATTCTAGTTTTAAATTTGATTTCCATATTGACATAGTTGACATGCGTAGGAACTTTTTATTCACACAAATCATTTATTTAAATCCATTACTTTTATTAAATCTTGAGCTTAGCCAATCCGAATCATGACTTGGCGAGTTTTGTGTTCTGTTCAGTTTTCAGCCTTTCATAGCAGCGTTACTTTCGCTTCGTCTAAACCAAATTCTAAGATCGTGTATGGCGAAGGAATTGTATGCAGTTGTTTTGTCGACACCGTAAATGGTGTTTATAATGGAGCTATGATGCCGTGGAGGTTATAATACTTTTTTATAATCTATATATTATAAACGCATTCCAATATATTTTGTGAATTTAATGTACCATCTTCAAATGTGCAAATAATACTTCGTTAATAAAATTACAATACATGCTCAATTTATCTAGTACTTGCTGACGTGTACCCGGCGTTACTGGGGGTTATCCTTAAGAGATTGACATATACCATTGTGGACTTTTCTGTAGGCCTTTTTAATATATACAATTCTGTGGTACATAACGTTGATGTATCTCATAATGTTTAGCCAGCGTTAGCAATGGAAGTACACGAAAATATTTTTTTAAGACTTAATTATAAAACATCGATTTTTCTCTACTGTCGATAAATATATATACAAGTATTATAATGTTTAGCCAGCGTTAGCAATGGAAGTACACGAAAATATTTTTTTAAGACTTAATTATAAAACATCGATTTTTCTCTACTGTCGATAAATATATATACAAGTATTATAATGTTTAGCCAGCGTTAGCAATGGAAGTACACGAAAATATTTTTTTAAGACTTAATTATAAAACATCGATTTTTCTCTACTGTCGATAAATATATATACAAGTATTATAATGTTTAGCCAGCGTTAGCAATGGAAGTACACGAAAATATTTTTTTAAGACTTAATTATAAAACATCGATTTTTCTCTACTGTCGATAAATATATATACAAGTATTATATTTATATATATAAACCTTCAGGAAGAAATTCTCTAAATGAAAGTGAAAAACTTATCAAAATCCGTTGGAAAGTTTAGAAGAACTAAGCGAACAGACAGACGCGGATAGCGACTTCATTTTATACTATTTAGAGAAAGCGTAAAAATAAAACTTGGGTTAATACTTTTTTTATAAAACGATGTTTGTTGAATCACGTTTGAATTTTTTGTAAATATGTGAATTTCTGTAAAAATCGATGAATATTTTTTTAGATTACCCAGTGGCAATAAATACTGGAAAACAAGATTATCTTCTTGATTGTCTATGTATTTTATGAACGTAAATTTGTCGCTAATATTTTTTTGTTAAAGTTTTTTGGAGGTAATTCACATCAATGTATTATATCATTGAAGAAGAAGATAAAACTATTTTTTTTCAAAGGACCAAATATTTTGGGATGTGACATTAAATATTAAATGAAAAAATACACTTTGCAATACACCATTTTTTATTGAATTAATAACTGACAGCCAAACAGTTAATATAATAACCCTGAAGAAGATTGGGATAAGCGAACCTGATTGGCTGTCATTAATTCAATAAAAAGTAGTGTATTACGAAGTGCGTTTTTTCATTTAAGATAAAACTAAAAAATCGAAACGGAACATGAAACAGAACAAAACACAGAAGAAAAAAAGATTACGGTCACAACTAGGAATGGAACCCGGGATCTTTTAGCGGGACAACGACTTAACCACACGACCATTGGGTCCTAGTTATTAAACATCATATGTGTCGATCTCATATTTCAAATTCAGAATTAATTGAGTGGTAAAGACGCTGTCTCCGTAAGCCACTTGTTTTGTTTCATGCTTCGTTTAGTTTTATATAGTATTGTATTCTTTTTCAATGGTAAATTTGTTAGTTTAAACTAATTTGATTAGGTTAGACCAGGTATTAGATTACAAAGCAACAACACTATTTTAAATCAATTTTTCAATCAAGGTCTGAAAATAGTAACAAATAGATGGTGCTTGCTTAAAAATAGGTAGATTTAATTTATCACAACGAGCATCCATTGCAGTTCTAACTTCTCCAGAATCGTTTAAATATAGGCAACGTTTCTTTATTTGTACCGCAGACTAGATCAAATAGGCAATACCAGTCTATTTTATATAAATATCTGTGGCCGCTAGTTGTAAAGAAGAAAAAAGTATGTTAAAAAAAAACACTTTTACTGAAGCGTTCACGGAGAAAAATGAGCGTGGCTGATTCATTAAAATCCTAATAAAAACTTGATTGCAATCCGTTTCCTGATAAAATATTTATTTTCAAACAATATGAGTCAATTCAGAATATATCGGAACACGTGTGCGTGCAGGTGTTCTTTTCCTTATATATAAATAATGAAAAAATTCGACAATATTACTATTTTTTGTGAACACATGTTCTGCCGTCTTCATAACACATTCGCGTGAATAGCGAAATAAAAGCAAGTTTGTCCAATAGATTACGCTGTTTTTCAAGTAAAGCACAGGTGATATGTGCGTGGCTTCTATATAATTAAAAACACACGCGTATTCGATAGCAACTTGGTGACAACATTTGAAAGCAATCGGTAAAAAACTTTCAGATTTTGAACAAACGAACATTTACATTTTTATTTATATAGATAGTTATATAGAGTCAAACATGTTTAAAGATGTTCATGAGGTTCCGCGATAACTCAACAAACTAAGACAATTGAACAAACCTTTTAAAAGTGATATGAAATATACTTGTTTTAGATGTATAAATTATTTTATTTTATTTTTATATTATTTTGTTTTCATTCAACTTATTTTTAATTTGTATTATTATACTTAACATAAAATTGACCACTACAACACGGGCATGTGCCTAGTGTGGTGGCCAAAAATTTACCCGTTTACTGTAATGTATAAACTTTACTGAATAAAGAACAATAAAAAATAAAAATAAAATTTACATAGGTTATGTTTATAAGTTACTTTTTTTCATCGCTTTTAATAACTTTATATCACTTTTTGAAGGTGAGATAAATTGTCATTTTGTTGAATTATCATGGTACCGATGAAAGTATATATGATATTAAGATGGATTAGTGGAAGGTTGGGAATTATCTGGCAATTTAGGTGTGGTGACAAAACTCGGCTAAAGTTGTTTCAAGCAATGTTTTATTTCTGAATGGCGATACTGAGACTAGATGGGCACTTACCTACCACTCTTGGTAAGACAACAATAGTCGCCTTTTTGATATGAAATTCTTAAAACCGATGTGCCTTTTGTGTCTGATGAAATAAATTTTGTATGCAAAATTCGATTTTTTCCACAATCGATTGGTCGTGAGCTTGATACGGTATTTACATAGGTAGGTCAATACAAAAATAAATAATGTGTTTTTAAGATAAAAACCTTGGCATTAATAACAATAGAGAAGAAAGGTAGGTGCTTAGATTCTCGTATAACTTTAAAAGAGAAAACGACTAGGTATAAAATACAATAGAGTTTGTAAAGTTTTTGGGTTCTTATGAATAATACATTTGTCTTACCTAGCAAAACATTTGATTTCGCACAATGAATCAGGAATTGGTGATTATTTATTTTCAAACAATATTACAGCACCATTTCGTAGTTTTTGTGTTATAATGCAATTGCTCTTTCTCCTTATTTGGCCAACTTTTTGGATAGTGCATACAAATGAATATATTTTTTAATATTTCTAGATTATTATTTTACATTAAGTTTCATTTTACATAAGCTCCACACGAGAGGCCCCGAGGAAAAAAAATCACTCAGGGCCTATGTCATATTTGGAAATACTTTTTAGGAAAAAAGTATAAGGGGAGGGTAGGAATCTGGGGGTAAGTGCGTCTAGGAGTTCATACGGACATATGAATCCATTCCTCCAACTGCGGTGAACAAAACTCGCGAAAAAAGCAAGGCGGTGGGTCGAGAGAGTCCGGCTAGAGAAGTCAAAAGGTCTCCACGTAGTAGGTGGTCAAACGCATCCGCCCCCCAAGGCCTAGACAAATATCACCCCATAAACCCGGGCAACCCTGCTGAGTTACCAAACGTTACGCACCACTTGGGTGACCTACGGCAGAGGTGTTGGTCATCCAATAATTGGTTCCAATACCCGCCCCCCAAATTATAATTAATTTAAAGTTTATGTTATTTATACAAATAGAACAACGTCACAATTTTTACCTCAAATCGGTGTTTAAAATGTTACCTGTGTATTTATAGACTTAGAGGCTTGTATTTTCTGAGTAGGGAAAAAATTGTCACCTAAAAATCCTGCTAAAATCATCACCCCGAGCATGAGTAGGTACCTGCAGCCAACTGCAGCCATATACTTTTAGGAATTCCTCCGCATTCGCAAATCATAGAAAAACCTTTATGGATTACTGGGCAGTCTGTGCTGAAGTAGGTAGGTATGTGTTTATTTATGTACGTGGAAGTGCACGAAGAAAAATTAGTATTGCTAGTTTATCGAAAATCTTTTCAAAGTATTCGTAATCCGGTTAACGAATTAAATGACATGTTTCTTAACACATTTTTAGTGCATTACGGACATATACTAAAAGTTTATCAGGAATACCTATACCTTTTTATTTGTGTGGTATACCGTGTTGCGCATGCTTACCGTGTTAAGTGTTAAAAGAATTAGTGAAATGAATGTGGTTTTGGGCGTTTAGTTTTTGTTTAGCCGTCAAGTACCTACCTGTTAATGATAACTAATAAGCTATCATTAACAGTTAGGGTACTGGATAATATATTATAAAGACAGATATAGAAAAATGTGGTTCACTTATAGCACTTTTGTTATTAATGTAGGTAAGGATAGATTAGGTTAGGTCAAAGTAAATTAACGATCTAAATGTTTTAGTTTTAATTTCGATATCAAAACATCAGATATATTTTTAATCCCGTAAAATCTAAAATATTTTTTTCGGTTAACATTAAGGTATTGGGTTAGTTGACGTTAAAAGCATGTTGAAATCATTCTCATTAACACAACAGAAAAACGGGTGTAATACATAACATAATTATTTTATACGTACGCGGCAGACGTAGAAGAAAAGTGAAAATGTTGCGTAAAACATGTAAGATGAACGTGAATATTTGGTTGAGGCAATATTTCAACATCATGAAGATGATAAATAATGTCATCAAATATTTGCAATAGACATTCCGAAGAGTACCTACTTATTATTTTTATTTGTCCACAAAAACATCGCAAATAGGTACCTACATGAGTCAATGTAAGTACCTACTTGTTTAGATAGTTTAATGAAATATGTTAATACGCTCTGTCACCAGAGTAATCGTCTTTGACATTTAACATCACGAGAGGAAAAGTTCTCAATTCAAAAGAACTTCGCTCATTTTAACCGTGTCGCTTTGCGTTATCTTGTTGTCTATGGAGTTTCGCAAGGCTCAATTTAAAAATATAAAAGTCATTGTATTTTCTTTGAGTAGGTAGATATACGTAAGTCTAAAAATAACTACATACTTTTTGTGACTCGGTCTATGTGCGCCATTTAATATGTTGAAATCAAATGTTAAAAACGCGTAAAAAACAATATTCCGATATTTTCAAGAGAATTTACAAAGAAAAAAGACGATGAATTCCGATTATCGGTGGTTCTTCGACTAAGAACTACCAACATTATCTTCATTTTCTTAACGCATATTTTTATTGGCTATCTATCTTAGTCGTTAGTTCTTGGTCGAAATATAATACAATTAAATGCTGTCGAAGAAAATAGAGGAGGATTAGCTCAGTGGAAGAACAGAATAGGAATGCTAAGCGGTCCTGGGTTTTTATGATTCATCATATTCGTAGATAGGTAGCTACTTAAAAATTTTGAATAAATCAACCATAGACAGGAGACACTTATTTCCGTTGCTTGCAATACCTGCAGTAAATTCATAAGACAGTCTATATACAGCACTACATTTTCCACTTGATATTTGAAATGTTCCTACCGCTACCGCCCGCAGTGTTTATAGCGGACGACCTTTTGAAAATGGAACGCGGGGCATAAGTGCGCGCGCTAATGCGAGGCAGCACTCCTAGCGACAGTTTACGCAACTATAGTTTACAAGAAAAACAGTAGTCGCCAAAAAAAACTTAAATTTAATCCGCGCTAAAATTAATTTTAATGGTTCTCATAAAATGGCAGTATGAAAAACGGATCATGTCGAAATATGATAATATCAAATACCTAATATGGCACATTTATGGCTAATATACTTCGTACATGTAACTAAATTGAACTAGTTCTTGAATATTTATTCAAACTCATATAAAAAATATCCCGTTGCCATTTTTTACGAGTTCTTAAAAATTCCAACAAAGCGGACATCTTCTGTTTGTTTGTTTGAAGCAGATTAAATTCGCAAGCGTTATTTCATAAAAATAATAAAAATGTTGTTACAGTAACTTGAATACTAAGTTATTTTACAGTTTAAATTATAAAATGAGATGTCGATAAGTAGGACCCTTGGATGAGTGACATCTCTTGACATAAATTAAAATTTTATATAGTACAATTTATACGCACCTTACTGCCATCTACTGCCGAAGTTAAAAATTACAGAATCAAATTTATACCTATAGCATTTGAATCGGCAATTTGAATTCCGTGGAGGTTTAAACATTTTACAAAGCTTAAAATTAACATGCAAGTAAAACCTACTCAAAATTATTTAATTTACGGCGGATTAGGAAATAGAAGTGAAATATAGCGCAAAATAGTTGATATACGAAAGCGTGAGTTTGGAAATTAAAGTATACGTAAGAATAAGTTCAATCAACTTCAGCTAAGTATAGGCTAGTGCAAAGACTACCATTCAGAATTGAAATGTTGTTTGAAATAGCTTAAGTCGTGTTTGGTGACCAGATCTGAATACCCAGGTTTTTCCAGGCTTCCCTCCCCGTTGACTATAACCGAAGTCTTAATTTTGCGGACTGCAGCCTGGAATAACTCAGCGGAACTGCACTTGTACCAGTCACGTAGATTTCGAAGAGCGGGGTCTCTCGAGATATCAATCTTTCCATGGAAAATCGATTGGGTACTTTATCTTGTATTTGTCGCGTCAATGATATGACCAAGCTATTTAAGTTTTATTATTTTTAGTTCACAAATTTACTATTTTTTTTTTCACTCAAAGAACATTTTTTTAATCGATTACCTTATCAGGGTAATCGCACATCCATATATCCAAGTTTCAAAGGTTTCTTTCTTTTAGATATTTATCCTCTATGAATTAATGACCTTTATTTGTACGTCAATGACATTGATATATTACATTTAGACGAGACATGAAGCGAAAAATAAGTTCGGATTTTTTATCTCCAACTGACCTCCAAATGACCTCTAACTCTCCCAACGCTCTAACTAAAACTATTGATTCCGGTCTAAGTGCACCGCTTATCGCGTTCTAATAGTGGAACAAGTTTCGACGAAATATTACAGTAGCGTCTCTAATTGTAGATCTATAGTCAATTATTGCCTAAAAGGCCTGGACAATTTAATCATATAAATCATATTTGTTTGTTAGATATTCTAATATGAATTATAATAATTTTTATTTGACGTGACACAATAAAGTTGAACTTCTAAAATTAATATCTTCTCGTGTACATTGCATCACATTTTTAGAATCTTATTGCATCTATGACTTAATTTTACGAATGCGACAATAATATTATTGCTTACCTCACCGCAACAGGAAGATAAATAATAAAATAAGATTACGCATTAAAATAAGGTGTCTCCATAGACATCGAAATTGATAGACTTGCCCTAGCAAGTATCATTTCGACAAGCTGGAGACAAACCATATGACGATATTATTGGCACCAGAAAGATTCGAGAATGCTTTGAATAAACTATGACGTCAGTCCCACATTGACGCACACATTGAAATGATCAGACCATGCGCAGAAAAGTCGAGTTTGCTAAAGGAAGACAAAGCCTTGCAGTGGCAACTTTTGTGCGCAGGATCTGAATGTTCGTTCTTAAACGAATCGCCTGGCGCAACGACGCTAAAATTGATTGCGGAGGGTAAATTTAAACTCATTTATGAAAGTTGTAAACTAAATAGTGTAACAAAATATAAAATTTTGGAAACAAGCCCGAATTTTTGGTTACCCGATTTGGGATGCGTAATTTTTTTACCCAGCCAGCAATTTGCGCGCCATTGTAAAAAGGACTAGTAATTCGTTTTTATTTTAGAGGGCCAAATGATGATATTGCAATGCGAGTTGCTTGTATACTGTCAGAAGCTCCGTGCAAGTTGATTTGTTCCCCTTTTCCTGATTGCATAATGATTTGACTGTCTACGGGTGCCACCTTAGGCATGCAAGCTATGTTTTTTAATACTCTACTTGGCTAAAGGTTAAGAACTTATCTATTTTAATAAACACATACTTCGGGTTTAGACGTTCACTTTTATGGGGAACATATTAAAATATCGTGATGTGTCATTTCTTATAATGGAGGTTTATGTAGTCAAAACATCATAATGTCTTAATTACTTTCTTACTAGTCACCGATGGCCATGTAGATTTTATTTGATGATGGCATTCAATCAAGGCTATAGTCTAAATCCACCTGTTTATAGCGTATAAACTAAAACAAATAAGTTTTAATTGATGCAATGTTTATGTTATTTCAAACCTTTTATCTTCATTTGTTTTTGGGGTATTATGCCGTGTTGCGCTACCTCTTTATTTAGCCAACGTTCCGGACAGCATGTATCTTGTATCTTCATGTTCCCTTTTCAAATTATTCTGACCTTTCATTGCTTGGAATATTTAAAATCTTTAATAAGTACCTACTTAGTGTTATGTTGTGTTTAATATTTTAACAGTTTTAGGACTTGTTTCCTATCCCCAAGTCCTTTACGTCATTTTGTATCAACTTCCATTTTGATCCCTTTAAAACACCTTTTCGTTAATTGATCTCAATTTTACACTCAATTAAATTATTATCCAATAATTGAAGACAATCTTCGTGACTATTCAATCTGACCCTATTTCCCTCGGTCATATTTAAAAATGCATATATAAAAACACGGATATATTTTTCCGAGACACTATCTAAATTGAATTTAGTTCGGAAAGAATCTTGCAATCATACTTAAAGATAGCAATCCACTAAAAATATGCGTTGAGAATTTAAAGACAATATTGTTAGTTCTTAGTCGAAGTATGATACAGTTAAACATGACCCAAGGAAATAGGTTCGGATTAGCTCAGTGGAAGAACAGAGCCCCGACTAAGGTCCTGGGTTTGAAATCCTAGATGTGATCGTATATTTATCTGATTTTTCTGTTTTAAATTTTCGTGTGAGAATCGCTAATATTGTCTTAAATGATTAAATATTACTATTTGAAGTTTTACTCATTAAGTTATTCCAAAAATAAAATATTATTATCGTTTAACCGCAATAGGACGTAAACATGTTACATGGTTTAATTGTGGACGTTAATGCGTATTTTGTGTGAATCACCTATATTAAGTTCAAGGCTTGTAATCTATTATATTAATGTTTTAATACAATACCTTATTAAGTTAGGTGCTTATAAATTATGATGTATACTCTACTGCGGAAGTAATTATGAGTTAGAAGCTAGAAGAAGACCTTTGAATTGATCACTGCCAAATAAATGCGTCTTAGTAAATGTTTCTACATGTTGTCGAGTAAGAAACTACTCGATATGGACAGAAACATGCTGAAGGAACTGGTAGGACTACTAACAGGACACTGCCATCTCAGGAGACACATGCAGATATTGGGAATGGAAAACACCAATAGATGCATGAAATGTGAAGGCGATGAAGAGACTCCAATTCACTAACTAGGCTATTCGAACTGGTCTCAGATACCTGGGGAGACATACAGTAGAACCAGAAGACATAGCCACATACCCAATAACAACCCTGGTGTACTTTATTAAAGGGACTGGGTTGTTGTTAAAGGAATGAGGTAAAATGGGAGATGGGCCTATGTCCTAAGTGCTCACGGGAACTACGTGTAAACCGTCTCCGCTTGAAAAAAAAGTTTCTACTGTTATTAATATTATTGTTAGTTGTGTACTTTATATGCAAATTAGTTACATAGCAGGAACTCGGTTGAAAATGAAACTCACGCACCATTTCTCCCGTTGCCACAGTAATAACTGAATGATTGCATTGTCTGGTCCAGCAAAGATTGCAGTCAATTTCCGACATTAGATAGTGAACATTGATTAGGTTTATTATACAGATTGATATTGATTTATTTATACTAAAAGTGAAAGCTTTCTTGCACCAGAACCCAGGAATGGATTTAAGGAAACTTCGTATCAAATATCAATCCCTTTTTTGGAATGAATGTGAATAACGTTAATGATTTCTGACAGTCGTAAGAGTATTTGATATTGTAATATTATGTGTTTATCAGTTTTCAAATCAATTTTTATGATAATGCCAACATTTGGCATTAAAAATATTATACTTATTGAGATAAGCATTTATGTAAAGCAATTAAGATGAAGATTAGCAATTTTATTGACTAGAGAATTAAGCGTACCAAAGACTTTCAGTAAAATAGTTCAAGTGAACATTTGTATTAGGAGTAGCTAAGTACAGACTTTTGCAAGAGGCAAAATGGAGATTTAGTTGCTGGGTATACATAGTGGCCACGTAAGTAGATGAAGTCTGCACAGCTGTCCGAAACGCATTTTCGTAAATACCAGACGCGTTATCCATTCGAGCAGCGCTCGGTAAAGTAAATGCACGACGTTTCATGATGATACGTCAGCTATTTACCTCTCTCTTAATCAGTATTGTATTAAAGTTAAATGGCTTATATTGGTCGATTGACCGTAGGTACTTACATACCTTTTAAAAGAGCATGGTTTGTTTATATCTAATACCTCGTATTAATTTTCATTAGCTTCACACAGGAGACCGTAAGGAAAAGGGCCTCACTCAGGGCCTATGCTGTCTTTGTGCGGAGGGTTTTTTTTATGGATGGAGAGAAAGTTCGGGGAAGGAAAAAGGTATGAGAGGTTTATTGGTATCTGGGGGTCAATGTGTTCAGGAGTGAATCCATCCCTCTGACTGCGATGCAAGACGATGGTTTTGGAGAGTTCGGCTGTATAGGTCGAAGGGTCTCCCTCAACTAGTTTCTCCCGATCCAGATCACAATGCAGCAGGTGGGCAAACTTATTCACCGCCAAGACCTAAACAAACCTCACCCCACGAACCCGGGCACCCCTGCTAAATCACAAATGTAGCAAACCACTTGGGGTGACCTATAGCAGGGCTGTTAGTTATCCAATAAATGGTTCCGGGGCGGCGGTACCCTAGCCCGACTACCAAATTGCGAACCGAAACGTGAGCCGAACCCCGATTTATGGGAAAGTAGGTAACGAAACAACCACAAGCGGCGTTTCGCGGTGCGATCAATCGACGACAGAAAATTAGAAGACATTTAGAAAAATCCACTAATTATACGAAAATGGGCACTCAATCTTCATATACATTTTTCTATAAACTTTTCCATTAAAAAAAATTCACGACATAAAAAAAAACTGATTAAGAGATATGTAAATATTTAACATATCGGCACGAGGCATCGGACATTTACCGAATACCGGAGCGCCGGAGCGCTATCAAAATATCCCTAATGGATAACACGTCGGGTATTTACGAATATGCGCCTGGAACCGGTGGGTTTATGGCATCCCAATCGGGGCACATCGTAAGGCCAAAAGAGGTGGGGAGGACATGGAGGTAGCAAAGAGATAGGTTTAGCTAGTCAGATCCGAACACTAAACACGGCTAGTGCCATTTCGAAAAACGCTTTAACAGCGTTGAAACGAAGAATATAATAATTTGTCAGAAATACCATGACACATATTACTAAAGAAATCAAATTTATTCGACCACTCTACCACGGAATTTGCCTAAAAGTGTGTTTGTTTTTTTAATTCAAATAAATTAATGAATCTAGGATGCATTTTTTCTAAATTGTCAAATTCGACCTTGCGAGTGAACCATTGAATTGATGATCAACAATGCGGAAGCAATTCTATTGTAAATATGTAGATACTTGTCTTAATACCTGACAGAGTAATTTCATGGTCATTAGGTTACGTAATGAATACCTGTTGAGTTTGTGCATTGTTTAAATCGAATTTCTAATTAGGTGCTTTGATATTCAGGTCCACATGCTGTAGATAAAGTTGTCGTGCAATTATATATCAACATACATTATTAATTTAATAACTAATATATTGAAATTTGACAGAACGCAAAAAGTTACTCTCAAAGAGTCATGGCAGTGATCTAATATGGTTCTCTCATTTCTAAGACAGTTGAATTATTATTAAGAGATATCAACACGTTGCTGATTATGTTGTCAGCAGAGACAACAGTAGACAGTTAATACACTAGGTATTGGTGAAAAATTGATCACAAAACTCAAATAATAATTCATCCTCAGTTGCAATCAAGTGTTTAATTATTTTTTTTGTAACAAATAGATAGACTCAAAATAAGCATATATTACTATTAAATTAAATTTCTCTAAAAGTATTCTCAGAAAAGAGTGTAGACACTAGGGTGAAGTCGGGTAGCAACTTGAAACTACTTGTATATATTACTATCAGCATAAAGTAACAGCTTGTAACTGTGTACTAGTATCAATATAAAGTAGCAACTTGTAACTGTGTACTAGTATCAATATAAAGTAGCAACCTGTCACTGTGCACTAGTATCAATATAAAGTAGCAACTTGTAACTGTACACTAGTATCAATATAAAATAGCAACTTGTAACTGTGTACTAGTATCAATATAATGTAGCAACTTGTAACTGTGCACTAGTATCAATATAAAGTAGCAACTTGTAACTGTGCACTAGTATCTGTATCAATATAATGTAGCAACTTGTAACTGTGTACAAGTATTAATATAAAGTAGCAACTTGTAACTGTGCACTAGTATCAATATAATGTAGCAACTTGCAACTGTGTACAAGTATTAATATAAAGTAGCTTGTAACTGTGCACTAGTATCAATATACCTAATGTAGCAACTTGTAATTGTGTACAAGTATTAATATAAAGTAGCGACTTGTAACTGTGTACTTTAGAGGGGACCCCACCACTTTACCAACGGTGTTACAAGGAACCATGCGGTTTCCTCCTTTGCCGCACACGTCAAGACTCTTTTTTTTGCTGAACAAAGCTACATTTATTTTGAACGATTCTAGACAGAAAAAGAAAATAATTGTTTAAACAGCATTCCATCGTAAAATTCACCTGAAATAGATAACAAAAAATAGGTAACTTTGTACTAGTATCAATATAAAGTAGCTACTTGAATATGAACAAATAAATACATTGCCTTTACGCAAGCACGTAGCACATTTGAATTTATTACGCTACCCAATTGAATCATTAAAGGTTTGAAATGATTGAGCTGAATTCACCGAAACGTGTTCATAGAAATATTAATACCTACTAATCATTTCTTTCTAATACCTTCCTGCCTCTAAAGCCTATCAATGGTAATGCCGTACAATTAAATAGGATGTATTATTTCATCAGGGTTCATTCACACGAGCTTTTATTATTTTTTGTACCTTCACGAAGACGTTTTTAATTCGTTGCAATTTCCTCCATGAAAATGCCTTTACCATCTGTGGGAACAAAATATTATTTTCATGAACATACGTATTACATGTTTTATTTATTTAACACACCAAATATTTATTATTTCTTAGTGATAAATATAAAATCTTTACTAAAAGGAAACAAGTTTCTCGTGTTTGGTGAGGGAATTTCATTCACATAATAAAATCACGTAACAAAATAATGTTTTGATATTAAAATATACTAGAGAAAAATATGAAGCAGTTGTGTATTTAAAAAAAAATATTTTATAGTACTTTCCGTTCATTGTAGATGCGATGAAAACAATGATATTGAGCTGCCTAGTGATGCAGAGATTACAAAGGAAAGGGGTGGTAATGCAGCAGACTTACCTTGGTCTGCTGCCTGCCTCTCAATCCCTCTTTGGGTGGTCACAATACACACATATGATATTAATTGACTAGGGCGGGGTTCACGATACGCACGATCGTTTTTCGGGTTTTCCAAGGCGGCGTTTAAAGGCGAACCGTTAGTTGTATTCGACAAACATTCGAACACTTGCGTTGCGTTTTACAAACATACTGAGGTTTGTCTGTGGTGGTAGGAATTTAGTGAATTGAAATTGAAAGGAAATAAGGATGTATATTTTTAGGCAATTCAACTATATATCAAACCAATTACTATAGACTATAGACGGTGACTGGATAAATCATCACAATGATAATTCATCATATCTTTAAAAAGTTATATAAAGTCATGGAAAGTGATGTAACAAAAACTTTATTAACTGGGTTAAGTAGGTTAGGTTAGGTTAAATACTTTTTTTCATAGTTTCTAATGACTTTATATTACTTTTTAAAAGTGTGTTGAATTTTCACTGCGTTGAGTTATCATGGAACCCTTTACAGGCGGCCAAAAGATGACTAACGATCAAACTAACATTTTTCAATCTACAGATTTGAATGTATCTACAAAGCTAGCGACGCTGCAGACTGTAAAATGAAGTATATCTACATATATGGCCACTAACTATCGATCATATTTGATTAATTTGTGTTATTTTACAATTTACTTATTTAAAATAACATCAAGTAAATTTTCGGCACGTTCCAGAGTGGAAGATACTCTCAGTATCGCCCTGGTGTAAGACCACCATTCTGAAATGAAGAATTTCTTGAAATGGCTTTGGCTGTTTAGTGATCAGATCTCAATAGCCAGGTCCTTCCTCACCATCCTATTCCCCATCTCCTTTCGCTCGCTATAACATTTAACCTCGAAACCTGCATTTGCCTTAGTAACATAATGACGAAATGCAAAAATATTATAATTTTTATGAACACGTGTTCCGACGTCATGATAATACATTCCTCTTTTACTTAAAGTTTAATAAGAAATCTATAAATTCATTCGTTAAAGGCCTGCAATCCAATTTTCTTAATAAATCAGCAATACAAAATATCAACACCCAATATTTTGTATCGAATAGAAACCCAAAGTTGAATCTACTTTAACTTTCGTCTATATATTGACCATGGTGACCGGATAACTCATGAAAATGACAATTCAATACCACTAATATTATATATTATATATATTGGTTAAAAAAATTATGTATTATTGTTACTGTTATGATGCGATTAAATATATACGGAATATGCACCAATACACACGAAAAAAACACACCTATAAAAAGTGCTATAAAGTTATGAAAAGTGATGAAACAAAAACTAGATTAAATAGGTGACATATTTAACTATTAAACCCAATTTTTGTTTCATCACTTTTCATAACTTTATAGCACTTTTTATATGTGTGTTGAATATTCATTTTGATGAGTTATCACCATAGATTCTCAAAGAATAGATCGGATGTTAACGCGCCATAAGAAAAAAAAGAACGATTAACGATTTTACCAGATTTTTCTAAATATAATGTATAGATACCTAATTATTTATTAAACTAGATTCCAAGGTATTTAAATATCCATTAGCGGAGGCACTTAATTTATGAGACCATCATAAAAAAAATAAACGAGCGAGTTGTTAAAAATGTAACTTCTTAAAAATGCAAACTTCTGCAGAGTATCAAGGACATTTTAAGATGCAGATAAGAACACATTACAAGTATCTTACTAAGTAACACCAATTGAATTATATCCATAATAAATATCAAGATACTAACTTCTAAGTATTATTATACGATCTTGGGTAATTGATTTACTTGATGGTCGTAATAAAGATGACGTAAAAAGGGTACAAATGAATACTTATAAGTTTATCGTTTATGATTTGTAAGTTACGATAAAGTGTAAAGTTGAAGGTCACTAATCGAGGCTTTGTAAATCTGAGAACTGTTTTGAAAGTGTATAGATAAACTATTTTTAAGAGAGTTTTTGAAATTATCGAAGTACCTACCATATTTACTAAATAGAAAGGGAGAAATGGCACGGTAGTGTGCCAACTATCGCCGAGCTATGACTATAACTAGCTAGCTAGGTTTCTTACTACTAATGGTTCATGGCCCATCTCCTTATTTTGTATTATTTGTGAAACGTACAATAATGATTAGCAGTCCGTTTGAAAGATTTCTCTGCATGGTCATCAAATCCCACATATTTGAAATTGTCTCCCGCGCTAGCAAAATGCTTGGATTTGTTTTTCGTAATGCGAGATCATTTGACGAATGTAATCGCAATACGTAAAACATATTGGCGAAGCTTAGTGCTAAATCACTACTTTGATTAATCTTCATAACAAATTGGTGTAGGTACATTATGAATACCAAAAAATATGCATTAGATAAATTGACGGTTTTCCTACCGTTTCGCTAGAGTAGAATACAAATGAAATAATAAATTACTCAATAAAAAATCTAAACAACTAATTTTCATTTTTTATGGAAATGTATGAAAGCGTAAAGGAAACAACTTAAAAAAATACAGTATTATAGCTTAGATTAACTGTGACAGTTTTCCTTGATTAACTTTTTTGCTTTATTATAAAATTATTTACAAAATAAATAAAAACCAGTTTTGAGCTTGAAATCGAACGTTTCTAGACTCCGTTTGTTAATCGATTTTAATGCTTATTGCCTACAATATAAGGTATATGTACCAAGAATACACACATTTTTGGCTTGTAGCTTTCTCTGAAGCACTTGTTCGCGGTATCCTGCAATATAGATCAATTATTTGTGCCCCTAATCAACAAAACCATAGCCTAGAAAAAGAAAAATAACAAAAAGAGGTTTATGTGTTTCCTGTATATGACGCAATATACATACTATCCATTCTTGTATCCTTAATAAATTGTTCTTAACAGGAATGCTCGATTTTAACACCTTGGAAGACCAGCGAAAAATATTTCTAGGCAAACATTTTTAACCTATATTGAAAGACGTTAACTTATATAAATATGCCTATCATGTATACATATATGTGAAAGATCCCACACACTTTTTTATCCTCCGAATTCGAGAACTTCTGCCTATCAGAACGCGCCTTGTTGTCAGGTCATATTTTTTCCACAAATTTCTTCTATTCGTCATTGTTATTTTTAATTTGTATCATTTTGTATTTAGTTAACTGTTCAATAATGATAATTGTGTATTATTTTGTGTTACTTAGTCTATTCTAAAATTCTTAACCTCGATGGCGAAATGCAATGAGGTTATTAATATTGTATGGAAAACAGTACATTTCAATTGTTAAGAAACAATAACTAAAATAAATATACAGTCTTTGTGGTTGAGTGGTTACGTTCCTTAGCCACGAATCCAGAGGTAACGAGTTAAAAACGGAACTGGAGGCCTACAACGAATGCTTTGACAAATTTCATAAGAAACTATCAGTAAAGCGCGAATATGGTTTGAGAAAATCGGAACACATGTTCTTACAACAAATTATTATTATATTATATTTATTCGGACATGGCCACCTGCGTGAACACGTGTTAAAATATATTCTGAATTACTAATTTCACCAGGAAATGGTCATGCAGTCACGTTTTTAACAGTATCTTGATTTTAAGAAAAGCCGTACTCGTTTTTCTCCGTGTACCATTCCGAATAGAAACGTTGCTTGAAATGGCTTTAACCGTGTTTGGTGACCAGATCTGAATAGTCATTATTCATCACCATCCTCTTCTCATCTCCTTCCCCTTCAAAATACCTTCAGCTTTACAATACACCCCAATTATTGAGGATGCCATAGTCTCACCGGCTCCAGACGATTAGGAGCAGTTGGGACTCTTGTGCGGTACTTACAATACAAAACACAAAAATAGATTTCTAAAACGTGGTCATCTTCAAGATTCGTAATCACTCCATCGTACACGGAGAAAAATGAGTGTTGCTAATTTTAAAAAAAACTCTCAAATTATTGGTAATCCGGTTAAAACCAACATTGCAGGCCGTTAGTAAATTCCCGATATATCGGAACACGTGTTCATTCATCTTCATTTGCCTTCCATAATATACAACGACGAAATGCGGAAATATTAGGATTTTTAGAACATGACATCGTTATTATACATTCGTATTTTACTAAAATTTGATTAGAAAACCTATCGATTCATTCGTTACGGGCCTACAATCTGGTTATTAACTGGCTTACGAATAATTTTAAATGAATTAGCAAAATTCAATATTTGTCATTTTTCTCCGTGTATATTTATACACTCAGAGTCACATGTCTCCTGAAAATGCCATAAATAGGCGTTGATGGAATCTTAAAATACAAAAATGTTGAAAATACAAAAAAGAAAAATCCTCTTATTTTGGCACACTTTAATATTACTTGCGCTATTTTTACGAGATTCCTATGGATTGTTTTCCCAAAGCGTGAAGTTACATCTAGTAAAATCGCTTATCTCTTTGTTTACCAGCCTGCCTTAGTGTGTGTATCTTATGGTTATGAATAATGTTTATGGGCAGTGGTGGGTATTCTGGGTACCCGCTCTAAACAGACATGATTACTTTCTTACTTGCCGCGGGCTCTTGTGTCCTATTAAATGGCAGGGGTACTCAAAATTTGCATATTATAATACTTATTTCATGTAAATATTCTTCACTCATCCCAAACATTTTTAGACGATTAATTATTTCACTTGGTTTAGTTTGTAGATTAACATAACATTTAAATTTGAATCTTTTTCATAAAATAATATGTTATAAATATAATGTTCCCTTATGAAAGAAAACGTTGCTATTTATTTTATTTTTTATTTATTACTTTTTATTTAGGAAACAAACAGTCGTACAGTAAAAAATTATAACAATAAACATTCATATGTTCTAGTCCAATTAAGTTCCATTGAGTTAAATGTTGATTTAGTATTTTTTACCTCCACAACATATTAAATGGCAAAAAAATTAACATAATAAAGAAAAACATAAAATTAAAAACAAATAGAAAAAATACAACTTTTCGCATAGCTATACTATTCACTACGGGTGATAATAATGTATTTTTCACAACAAAAATATCGAATAAAATAAAAGTATTTTTATTTATTAATTTATTAATCTGAATTTTATATGATATCAAGTTATGGTTGAAAATGTCTACATTTCGTAAGGCATTGTGAGTTTCACAGATACCTACTATTACAGAGTTAATTTTATAATATTATAAAGCGCGACAAACGTCTTTTTTATTAACAGAGTGAAACAAATAATAACATATTGATATAAGTAATTGTACAGCAGACAGAGGGTTAACATTAAGAAAATTACAACGTAATATCAAGTATATTTATCAACCGTCCAATGACGGTGTACAACAGTATATTATTTCTAATGATCTGCATAATGGTACATATTATATAATACATGTTTCAAGCTGTCAATTAATACCTCGATAATAGAGAATCTTGCAAGTACCCTTTCGTGCATTCCACATAACACTTAAGCACTGCCTATCCTACTTCATTCACATAAAAACATAAATAATATTAAAATGTATAAAATTATTACAAGAAATCAATCTACATTTTCAAAAATACGCGTTCATAGATTTCCAGCAACGAATCGCAGCGCCGCGCATAGTCGATATCCTTGTTTCTCTCTCTGTTTGTGCGCTTAGTTCTTCTAAACTGAATTTCTCAAAGAAAGTTTAAATTTATAATGATTTCATATTATATTTGTAGATACTAGATAAGTCGTAAAAACATATTTTTAGTGCTTACATTGCTAACACTGGCTTATAAGATAAATCAAATAATGTACTACGGAATTGTAAAATTTAAAAAGGCCTACAGAAAAGTACGAGATGGTAGGTATATGTCTTATTTCTAAGGATAATCCTCAGCTACATAGTATACGATAAATACCAATTTATTTATTCACAGCAATTGACTTCTAACACATAGATTTAATCTACAAACCACTCACGTTCAATAATATAAAATTCCTAAGACTACAAATTACCATCATGCATAAAATAATTTATTGAGTAATCTCATTTGCGCAGACCTCGCGAGATAGGAATGCAATTCAGGGTAGAATTCCAACATTGCAGATTAAGTAGTTAATGTCTTTGATTCATCAATCACGGCTGCAGCATCCCTGCCTTCGCTTAGCTGGACCACTGGAGAGTTCATTCAACGAGGATTGTTTTTACGCGATATAAACAGGTGGCCGCCGCGACATATGAAAGTGGTCGTGGCTAATAATCATATTTGACGATTAATCTATAATTTCACATCGCTCATCGCAGCCTCTTGGTAGGAATTTCTACGGGTTAACAATATAAACGAATAGATTAATTCATTAAGTAATTGAGTTTCACGTATTATTACTGCGAATAATCTATAGGGTTTTCCAATAAGAGGTGTTATTTTGAATAGCCCGCTATTTCGGTAGATGTTACTTTTTAAGCTGATTGACATTTGACAAGTATAAACTACGCCATTAATAAAAATGGAACGATACACCCTTCAACAACGCATTGAAATTATTAAAATTCACTTGAGTGAATCAAATGCAAATCATCTTGAGTGATGAGGCCCATTTCCACCTCGGTGGCTTCGTCAACAAGCAAAATTGTCGCATCTGGGGCTCGGAAAACCCAAGAGTTATTATTGAAAAGCCTCTTTATCTTCAACGTGTGACTGTTTGGTGCGGTTTATGGTCCGGCGGAGTCATTGGATCTTAATTTTTCGAAAATGAGGCTGGAGCAACAGTTACGGTGAATGGATTGCGCTATCGAGAGATGATTCATGATTTTTTATGGCCGGAATTGGATGATATTGATCTGGAAAACGTTTATTTTCAACAAGACGGCGCTACGTGCCAAACAAGCAACGAAACCATTGATATTTTACGATTGAATATCAAAATAACACCTCTTATTGGAAAACCCTGTATTTTGTGATGGATTCTTCTTGTTTCATTTACAGTGGCGGTTTCTCTACAACACGTTTGTGCCGTTTACTGCCATTAAAAGATATGAAAATAAGAAAAACTTTAATTAAAATTTTACCGCATTTTAAATAGCGCACCATTCGAATTGCATGCTAAAAATCCACCAATCCGAAGCCCGAAATGAATCCCAAATCTCGTGCGTTATGCATATCAGCACCTATGGGACCTTCTGTCATATAGCTACTGGAGTGATTGGTGTCGTATATATACATTTGCCATATTACTCAATTAAAACCGTTCCTCAAAATAGTAATACCAAAACATATTAAACAGCTTACATAGATTTAAGGCTAATGAATCCTCTAGGTTCTATAAATATGGTATATTATGACAAGCGATCTCTCAAAACGTTTTTGCAAAATGGCAATATTGAAAATATGCGAAAAAACACTGTAGTGGTTAGGTTCATACAAAACATACTAGTGGCGCCAGTGCGGTAGACCTGCAAACTTGGGAATCTACTAGCTGCCTAAATCTCATAGTGCGCAGCAAAATACTACGCAGCAGAGTAGTATTTTGCAAGAATCAACATTTTTTTCTGTAATTTTTGTGTTTTCAGTTGCTATTAAAATGCGTTAATTGCTAAAGATATGACATACAAACAGATTTCCTGCTTCGTCGTTTGCGAGCTCTTAGTAATTTGAGAACAAAATACTTTTGCAACTCCGTGTACCTACGATTTTTGCGTCTTTCAAATACACTTACCTAAATAAACATTTCTCAATATAGTGAAATTTGTCTTTTGACAGTAGATTTGTCTTACAACTAAGTTAAGTCTGCATTTGTATTTTACCAAACAATAATATATAATACACAACTTATTTTATTGCCTATCGGTCAAACAACCCAAAAGGCTTAATGTAAGCTTCCGGTTTTAAAATTCCACAGGCGAAAGTAAATATAATTAAATATCTACGTATAACGACGCACTCACAATTCGAAATGATGTTTATGTCCGCAGGGCATCCTATTAATACGCCATTGATAGTGACTCATGAGGTGTTTGGTGAAAGGGGATCTCCGGTGGATAAGGTGGTGAGCACTGAGCAATTGAACATGCTTGCCTACAGCTACGTTGAGATCGGTAGATAATGTTGGGAATTGCGTGCTAATTACTGGTGTAGTTTGACGAAGGTAATTCGATCAAGTTTAGTGCGTGAAAACGATAATAAAAGTATAATGTGGCTTATGGAAGAGACTGAGAACAAGAAAAATAAATAAAAAATTTAAAAAGGTTTATATAATTTTTCCAGAATTCTTTGAGATTCACAACGTGAAATTAGGATTTTATCATAAAAAGAGATTTATTCCATTCCTTTTGTTCAAAATTTCTCCTGAAATCTGAAAAAAATATTAAGGTGATACCATAAGTAGTAATGCAAAATCATGTGTTTTTGGTTTGAAAATTTGGTCACCTAGAAAAGTTTCAAATGCTTCAATTAAATACTGCGAGTAGAATACATTTTGACCTTTGAAATAACCGAGTATTTTTTAGATAAGTTTTTTATAAGCCCAGAAAAAAATTATGTATAGGCCTATGAAAACTGCTTTTAAGTTCAAAATCTCCTACTTGCGAACCAATTTTCAGTTATGATTTTATTGTATAATGTGGCAAATTAAGTTATTTATAAAATGATCGGAAAAAATTAAATATTTATGCCTGAACATCCACAAAATAAAATAAAAGGCACTTTTTGGCCATGTTTTTTCTTGCATAAATCAAAACAGGCGGATGGTGTTAAGCGGAAATTTAAACCTTATCGCCATCTACGTAAGGGTTGTTATTGATAGCGGCTCAATTTAAAATATTACACGACGTAGTGCATCGCCTTAAAGAGAAACATTACTTTTTCATGTAGTCTTAATTACGATTGCAAGGGGAATCGGTTCAGTAAAATTGGAGTAATATCTACCCCACGCGGTTTCAATAAACATATTTTTTAAATACATCTATTTGATTTCACTGAAGAACATAATCTTAATAAATCTAAATGAAACATTACAAAGAACAAGACGTAGAAAAATATAAAAATAGCGGTCACAACTAGAAATAGAACCCAACAAAAATATCATCTTGCAATTAATTTTCCCTAATATTTTTGGCAGCCACCTTTTTTTTAGTGATCACAAATTTTCTAATGAAATTGGTTTGCAACCTAGATAGTGTCAACGATAAACATATCCGATTTTTGTTTATATGGGATACCTATTGACTATTTTTTAAAAGTCTAAATGAATTGATGAACCTGTTCAGGATCTTGACTTCACTCTCCTGACAGAGCAATCCGGCGTGGTGAGTCACCAGATTCCAAGGAAGTATGACTGGAGTAAGTCTTCAATAATAACTCCAGCTCTCGAATAGTGGTCTTTATTTTAACAATAAAAAAGACCCGTAGGGCAGCTCATGTAAGGTGAGCCCAATATTGCTATCTCTCTCCGCGGTTTTATTAACCACATGTAAGTGAAAACCTGGCAGCTCCGCCGTTTTGCCAAAACGACCGCCCAAGACGGATGGTAACAAGAGAAGAAAAATTAAATCCGTGGCAATACGAAATTGCCCCGGCAATCGCTAACACAAAATAAATGTTGCCACATCATTAGGGTGACAAGCACCAATATTAATATTTCAGTACCTGAAATCTTAACAGAACCCTTTAAAAATTTTTGAAGGTTAAATCCTTCAATGTAAAATATCATTAAAAAAGAAGATAATACTAATACTAAACGAAACATGAAAAAGAACAAGACGCAGAAAATAAAAAGATAACGGTCACAACTAGGAATCGAACCCAGGATCTTTTGTCTTACCGGGACAGTTAAATTAAGAGTAACAGTTAAGAAAGAATAATACTGATTTCACACACTTTACCTAAAATAAGAGTAATCCTGTAGAAGAGGTTACTTACCCCAAACAAAGGAGAGCACGATTAAAATTTTAAAACTTTTATATTCCGCATCACTCTCGCGTGCCTCGCCGCAAAACCGAATGAGCCAATTAAAATTTGCCTATTTTTAGCCGAGAACTTATTTGATCTCACGGAATAATCGCCGCATGGACCGTTCGGGGAAGATCAGGCAAGAAGGGTAACCGGAAAAACAGAACAGTTACTAAACAGAACCAAATTACAATCCAAGAAAAAAATATATTATCTGAAGGGAGTCAAGTTCAGACCATCACTGCCAGTAATTCTATGAACTCTTTTTAAATTTTCTCTTATTCGATAAAACAAAACAAAAATTTCCTTCGAAATCATCAGATTCTTAATTATTAGGACAAATAAATGTATATATTAATGAAGGTAATAATAGAAATAAAGAATAGTAGTAGAAAAAATATATAATCGCATAGAAAAAAGATAAAATAATAGTAGATATATGTATTTAAGTTGGACATAACCTGCCTCACTAGGCAAACCTGAACTGGGGCATAATTTTGTGTCAATTTAATTAATACACTGTAATATTTGTAAGTAGGTACTTAGAAATGTACCTATACATGGTGTCCGGAAACTCGTAGTACAAGCGGGAAACTGGAGAATCTACACCACATGGGGAACCCAAAAAAACATAAAGTTTTTTGATTTGAGCATTTTCACAAAAAAAAACCAAAAAAAAATATTTTTCGGCTATTTTAGGGTTAAAGTTTTTCTGGTGTTTAGGGTTGAACAACAGATGTTTTAACCCTGCAGAGCAGAAATATTTTATGATTACACCGGATTAAATGAAGGGTGATTTCAAAATAATGCTTCAAATCCGAGTTTCTTCATTTGTTTTACTTTCAAATAGTTTTAATTAGTTGGGTACTTTGATTTTTAGTAATAATTTGTAAGAATTTGATTAAAAAAAAAAAAAATCAACTTCTAACTCGATTTACTCGATAACGAAAGCTCAAATCAAAAAAAAATATACTTCAAAATCGACTCCAAATGTGATGTAGATTCACCAGTTTCCCGCTTGTACTACGAGTTTCCGGACACCCTGTATAATAATAAACCATATATTTTATGGAACATTTAATTTATTTATTTCAAATAAAGAATTATATTATATAAGTATTATCCAATGAAACGTCATTCTTAATGAAAATTCTTTTTTCAAACATTCTTCGGGCAGATAAGTACCATAATATTTAATAAATGCGAATATGTCAAAATGAACAAGACGATTTCACATTTGAAAATATAATCTTTACTGAACCATTAAAATGGCCTCCATCTTGAAACGGAAATCGAATTTCCAAACAAATTGACAGACAGACAAAATTTGAAAAATAAAATAGTCGAGTTAAAACACGTTCATTCAATTATACTACATCGTATACTATCGAAGTGACTAGTATTGTTACAATATATTGTAACCAACTAACTAACCATTATGACGTTTCCCCGCAGGGGTAAGCAGTGAGGACGAACCGCCAAACAACTCTCTCTTGGTACACACTTGCTTCATTGACATTCATACATCGTCTCATACACACTCTTCAGCTATTCTGATTCTTGATATGACCCGAATCAAATATTGGATTCGCTTGATCGTGACATGTCTTTCTTGGGCGTCCACTACTTCTTCTACCACTAACTTAACTTCTTCGTCATATATACATTCTCCTTACACTCTTTTCTTTGTCCATTCGCTCTACACGCCAAAACCATCTGCTGCAAAAGGGATGCTTCCTTTCTTAGTCCCAATTTTCCCACCATGCCTTTTCACTCATTTTTTATTATTATTTTTAACGCGGCAATACAAAGTAACCGAAACAGAACATGATAAAATATTGGTTTAGGTTAGTTTCGGTTAGATTTGCCATTTTATTCATCTCTTTTCATCATTAAGAAGTGTTACCAGACAAAACAGAACAGTGACCAAATAGAACATGATAAAGTAATAGAGTAGATTAGTTTTTTCTTCATCTTTTTTCTTCGGTGTTTTGTTTTGTCACTTTTCCGTTTTGACACTCTCCCGTTTTGTCACTGTTCCGTTTTGTCACTGATCCGTTTTGTCACAGTTCCGTTTTGTTCTGTTCCGTTTTGTCGATGTTCTGTTTTGTCACTCTTCCGTTTTGTCACTGTTCCGTTTTGTCACTGATCCGTTTTGTAACAGTTCCGTTTTGTTCTGTTCCGTTTTGTCACATTTCCGTTTTATCATGAAACCGGTGAGAATGTACCGGCGGGCATGAGACGCAGGAGATAATTTGGATATCTGCGGGCGGATTTCCTGGACTGGGTGTGCCGTGACTGATGATAACATTTACATTTTATTATTGCAGAAGGCTGTGAATGTTTGCTTAGGATTGCCACAGGGATGCCAGTGGGGGCCAACCTTAGAATTATTCAATATTTTTATCATTGCCTTGATATTATTTATTGTTTCAAACTCCCCCAGGCATCAATGATCAAAATTAAAAACTATTCTTCAAAGAAGGTGAAATACTTACTGCAGTGGTTATAATTATATTCCTATGTTTACTTTAAAAATTCCTACATCTTAATAATAAAACGGAAAATATGTGTTATCCACAATATAGAAAAATAAAGATAAAAATACTTTTCTAATGAATGGATGCCCCGGCAATGGAATCTGATGTTTGTGGTTAGTAATGTCCATCCGAGGCTTAAGGGGTTAAATAGGTATGCATTTTTTAAAACATAATTCAAAAAGCAAGCAAATACTGATTTGGGTTTATTAGCAACCGGAAATCTGCATCGGTTTACTAGTGAAGATTCAAGATCAATGCTCGACGTACCAATAAACCGATTGAGGTACAAATTCATGTTGTATTTTTCACAAATAATGATCGGACATTCCAACACGTAGGACAAATCGGTGAGAAAATAACATAAATCGCTTCGCCTAGTCAGTCATACACATTTTACTGTTGAGCGAAACCGGTTTATTTTTTGTTTGAGCGCCCGTTCATTCTTCGAAGTCAATTGTAATTGGGCGCAACTTTTTCAACAACTCAGTTTTTGCGGTCTAGGTATATTAGCTTCCATAGAACTAACTTCGCAGGTTAAGTATTCCCGCGGACAAGAAAGATGAAATAAACCACGGCGAATTGAGTTAAGACGAGAAAATACCCTAAAATAACGCCAGAATCTTAACGATGTAAGTGAAACACAAAAATTTGCGATGGGCGGCCCTGTTGTATTGGACAGACCTGCGGATGAATTTGCCCTCACAAATCTCTAAAATAAAGTGGGAATCTTAAGGACATAAGTCGTGAAGATGAAGTCGTGTAAAAATAATATTCGCTCGCGGCCCGGCTTAATGGACGGACCAACGGTCGACTTTCCCCTAGCAGGCTTGCCCTAGATGGGGTTTATTTTATCTGGTGCTTACCGCTGATTTTCAAACCGTTTTACATAAAATATTTCAAGTGTAAGGTCCCGTTTTTATTTTTCTGGACGTTGAATTAGTAACTTCCCAAGGGTTCCCTCTTGAAACATTTGAAACTTTAGTAATACGTTCATCAGAAATAATTAAAATGTGAGCATCGAGCACAACCCCGTTATTAGAGTCTTTTGTTGGCTTAAATGGTAGAAAGAGCAGATTTAATGGAAATTAAATGTTTTATTAAAATATCCTACATTCGTTATCTTTCGTTGTCCAAATCTCTAAATAACTTCACTAAACATAATGGATTATGCCCTCAGTATCACCCTGTCGAAAGATCACCAATCTGGATTTAATTCTGTTTCTTAAAGTCAATTTAGCTATGTTTAGTGACTAGATCTGAATAGCCGGGTATGTTTCACGACACCCTTCCATAACTAATGATAGCCATTTCATTAATGTTTTGTATTTAACAACTCTGTACTGTAGGTACTTACTACTTGCGTACGTTTACTTTTTAAACACTCAGCATAGTTAGTATTTCTTTTTTACCGAATTCTTAAATAAACGAAGTTTAGTAGTCAAAACTCATCCTGATATATTGAGATAAATTACGCGTATCAAAATCTCCATTTCCTCGCGAAATATTAATTCTCACAATATTTCCTCAGCGACAGGGATTGGGGAAATGTTGCAAGTACAAAAACCTATGCCAAAAATATTATATATGTAAAAAGACAAAAAAGCTAACACCTTAAATAAGATTGCCATGGAACCACATATTTGTCTGTTCACTTTGCTCTAGTTTTGATTATGATTATGTGAAGTATTAGCCATTTTTTCTCTATGACCAGAATATTTTTAGCTCAGGTTTTTGTGTACTTGAAACTTATTTTATCCCCAATTTCTATCATTGAGGAAATGTTGCGAGGTTTGTAATAAGTCGTCGAGGGGGGTTCTATATCAACTCAGGACAGAGATAAGTCATCATGCTTTTAAGTGATATAAAGTCATTAAAAGTGATTAAATAAAATACCTTTGATCGCAACCTAACGGGGCCTATTTTTAAATATTTTTGTATGGGCAAATACACTTTACCCCCGGACACCGTTATTAAAAAAATATTAAAAAAAACAATTAACAAGACAAGATGAAAGTCAGAAAAATAGTTAAATTGACCGATTATATATGTAGAGAGGTATTAATGTGTGTAGGGGTATTATTTTTGGTTTTCTCCCCCTGCCCCGGAGGTTTGATAAACTACCCGCTAGATGCGATATTGGAGCCCTCAGTAAAGTACCCACTCTCAGTCGTGATGTGGAAGTTTGCTTCCCAACCAAACAATGGGGTAACAGCTGTGCATTCAGATTAATCTCCGCACAGCCTTCGTCTAATCAACGTCCGAAGTTTCAACATGCAGAAAGGAAGATGGTATAACTTACAAGTCAACGGAAATCACTGAAACATTTATCTACGTAACAACTAACGAGGCATCTAATTACCGTTTTTGTAAATCATAATTAGGAAGCTGCGTTTTGAAATTTCGTCTTTTGTCGGCGAATTGTAGAAGAAATAACGTTTAAGTACAATCATTATCACTAAAAAACTAACCTTACGAATTACTTAGTGTAGGGGAACCGTGTATAAAAGAGACAGCATGATAGTGAAGTATTATTTTTATAATGATTTTAGGATTTTTGTAGACGGAAGTGGCGCCCTCCGTTATTTTCGAAAACAACTGTTGAAGTTTACAAACAAACAAAAAGTATGTGAATAAAATAGTTTGACCGTTGTGTTCCTCGTCTTTATTAACCTACCTTCCGAGCGTGTAACTTCTAATAGAAATTCAAAATATACCCCTTCAGTTCTTCCTCCAAAAATATTCGTAAGCTCTGTGAAAGTCCAAAGTTCTGTTACTTTAGAAGTACTGTGAAACAACCGATGCATGATGAAATAATAACAGAACTTGAATAATATTAACTATGAAATTTAACGAATTGTTCAAATGTTGTGGAACAACCCATCCATATAACTTTCTGCTTTAACTTTGAAATTTGATGAATTGTTTAAATTCTGTAAATCAACTGGTCCTAATGTATAATTACCCGTCAATATCACAAAACGAGTAATTACCACACTAGAAATTCACAGGTGATGATTTTAATATACAACTAGGATGATGAACACTAGCCCGATTCGCTAGATTGTAAAAAGGAAGAAGGTTTGCTCGTTTGTAACTAAGAAAACAAAAATTTGTGACAATTCCATAATGTAAAATTATTAGTTTTTTTAGAGAAATAAACATCTTCTTTTGTAAGAATCTGTCATTATTGGTTATTTTTACTAAATTGAAATATTTATCATGTACAGATTTTCTCAGCAATGTGAAAATGAGAGGAAAATAGAAATGACAGAATAATGAGTAACTATCGAAAAAGTATCTCCATTGGTCGTTTTATGTCATGATCGTTGGAATAATGATAATATGTGCCCTACAAGAATAGTATAGATTTTAGACACAGAAGTTCGTTCTTTCCTGTTCAAAATGTTTTGTGAAAATGCACAAGCAGTATATTTGAAATATATTAATGGTTAATAATTGACGACTGAGGTTGAGAGGTAAGACTCTCGACTAGTAATTCTAAGGTCGCGGGTGTTCGCAAATAAATGTTATGTGATGAATTTGTGTTATTTCACAATTTATTCATTCCAAATTAAAATAAAGTATAATTTCGGCACGTTCCAGAGTGAAAGATACTTTCATTATCGCCCTGGTGTAAGACCAACGTTTAGAATTGAAACGTGGCTTTACCTGGAGAAGAATGATCGTGTTAGCATGCCAATTTGCTGATTAAATATTACTCATTCAGAATTTATCAAGAATACGTGTTCTTTCACTAATAAATATCTTGACGGAATGCGACAGTTTAAATTTGTCAATATCAATATTAGTATTTGTATAAACACGTGTTACGCCGTCCTCATAAAACATCTGATTTTGAATGATACTTTGTTGGGAACTTTTTTCAGTCATTTATTTTATTAAAGTTCTGCAGTCCCATTTTCAACAGAAAAACGAATAATTTGACCTGATTTTTAATAAATTAACAGTAAGTTTCCTCCGTGTAGCCGTGTTCGACTGTATAGCCAGGTACTCCCCCACCTTCCTCTTCTTCATCTCCTTCCCCTCTCCACTACCTTTAGCCTCACAACATGCTTATATTGGGGATTCCATAGACTCACTGGTTCCAGACGGTTGGGAGAAATTGGGATTCTTGTGCGGTATTTACATAAAAAATAAGCATTTCAGGTTTCGTAAGGTGCACACATTGTCTAATATTAGCACTGTGGTGAACGAAGGGGAGACATCCATTCATTATGATGACTATGGCCGATGGAATAATTTTGCAAACATGGCAATGAAACCAAAAATAACTAATTCGTTGTTTAGAATAGATGATATTCGTAGCAGCTTTTTATGCGAAGACTGTAGTTACAAGTGGGACCGGACATCCTTAACAATTGGCAGGTGTCGCTTTATGGGGACCTTGAAATGATTTACGCGCGTGGTAGATGGTAACGTAATCTGTATTCTTCAAGGAACATTAATTTCGGAACATCACCCACAAGTAGGGTTTGCAAATCCCGCAGCATTGCAGGATAGAATTTAAAAATCCCGTGGGATCCGGGGGGATTTGCCGGATTTTTAATAAGGTGTGTTAATTTTTGTGATTTGTTTTTGAGGTGATGGACACTGCAATGCTGTCCGAAACGTTGGCTAAAGAAGGAGTTGGCGCAACACGGCATAACACCTCAAAAACAAATAACAAAAATACTTTTGGCCGTGAAAATCTTAAATTATAGGTGAGTTAAAATTTTTTGAAACATTTCATTTTTTTTATTATTTCGTTTTTTTTCAATTTTCTTTGTCTATTATCATTATCGATAAATAAATATCGTATATTATTTTAAAAAAACGTTGAAACAGTAACATAGTAAGGAATTTAAGAGGACTTTTCCTATCAATCATATTTGGTAAAAGTAATATCATGGTAAGATATTGAATACGTAACATAATAGGTATGTTAAGAACACTTTGATTAAAAAAAACACAACTATTACTTAACTGACAAAGACTCTCAATTCATTTGAGATCGATCGTATTTAATACCAGTAATATAAAAAACACTTCGAAAACAAAGTGTAATAAGTATTTTAAGAAGAACTTTAATTAAAAAAATGATATTGAAAACTTCGAACAAATTTCTGGGCATTCTGGCGCTTGCGTGACATCATTGCTTATTTGGGCAATTCGTTAGTACGTGCGAACAAAACAAACATGTTTTTGGTGTAAATTAAACATTTAAAATCAAATCCACGGGATTAAATATTGCAGAAATTCCGCGGGGTTGCGGGATGCGGGGTTGCGGGATGCGGGATTGCGGTATTGCGAACCCTAATTACAAGAGAGATAGCACACTTCATCTCGTCACGTACCTAACTACGTTTCTACAAAGTTAAGTTAGGTGCTTTGTATTCCTAAAGCATCAATCTTCCCATCGATTATAAGTTATTATCGTACCATGACTCCCCTCAAGATGACCAGGGCCCAATGCGAGCGCAATTAAAGCAGTCCGCTCCAGGCCCCGAATTGCCAAAGCGCTGAAAATACCCAACACCTAACAGTCCTAACACATCGCCCTTGAGATTATTTTTCATAAAACAGCGCTACACAAATATGCGAAATACAGGCGCCGCGCTGTTTGGCTCAGGATCGGTCCTGAAGATGACACAATCAAGAACCTTAGATATTGCTTAAATGTGTTCTGAAATATTGCAGTAATAAAATACTCTCAACACTAAACTTGTGAAAATTATAACAATTTTTAACAAATTCCTGTATCCTCTTACGACGCAGTAAGAATGTTTAGTTAAAAAAAAAAAAACAAGATTAAAAAATAATAACTTTAGTGGTGTCTCTCTGTCTGTGTGTAAATCTCCGGTTTAATAAACTCTCGAAATGGGATAGGTTTTGATGTTCAAAATAGGATTTATTCAGATGATCTTTAAAACAGGTACCAAAATTAATAAAAAAATCTGTATTTGAAATTTGTATTTCTTTTATTTAAATGTTTGAAAAATGTAATTTTTGAAGTTTGCTTCACAATGTTCGATTGCAATATTCCGTGATTTTTCTCGGGTGTGAGCTAGTTCCTACGTAGCAAAATATATATTTATATATATATGTATAATATTGTTTCTTGACATTTACCATGTATTGTTTTAGAATCAAATCATTAATTTTACTAGAACTATTCCTTATACATAAATGAACAACAATAAACCTACTTAATATTACGCCTTTTAAACGAAAATATTGCAAACATAATCATTAGTAAAATAAAACATCTGTAGATTCTGGTAAGATTCTCAGTTGGTAAAATAATTTAAGTGAACAACAGATATGCATTAAATGCATTAAATGACTTCTATCAATCATTCGGCCGGAAACTTTTTTTTTCGTAATAATCCATCTTGAACCATCTCGTATAATGCTTTGTTTTTCGATGGCAATATAATTGTGGGATCGTTGTCCACAACCATTCTAACAAGCCACCAAAACCAGAAGATATCCGCTAGGCATTTCAGAAATGCAATGAGGTAAAAAACTGGTAATTACTGCAGAAGGAAAAACCCGAAGAGCTAACTGCCTACAATGCATTTAGGGGCCTCGGGATGTAAAGCCATTTCTGACAATTTAAAACTATGGCTGAAGACAAATTATTGAACAATTAGAGGCAATGCTTTGTAGTTAATATTTAGGTAATGCTTTGTAGTTAATATTTAAGTAATGTTTTGTACTTAATATCTAGGTAATGCTTTGTAAATAATATTTAAGTAATAATTTGTAGTTAATATTTAGGTAATGCTTTGTAGTTAATATTTACGTAATGCTTTGTAAAAGGAAAAACCCGAAGAGCCAACTGCCTACAATGCATTAAGGGGCATCAGGATGGAAAGCTATTTCTGACAATTTAAAACTATGGCTGAAGACAAAGTAACGAACAATTATAGGCAACGCTTTGTCGTTAATATTTAAGTAATGTTTTTTAGTTAATATTTAGGTAATGCTTTGTAGTTAATATTTAGGTAATGCTTTGTAGTTAATAAAATACAGAACCTCGATCAAGTACTCGGAAGGCAACTATTCTGACCACTTCACCAAAAACGTATTGAAAGAACGGCGGCATAAATTCATATCACGTACCTACTAAAATCAAAGATTTATGTACATAATTGAACTAGAATTCCCTTATATCTTGTTAATATCCTGTATTTATCTATGTAAAAAAATATTTTTTTCAAATATTAAATAAAAAAAATTAAAATACATTTTTAATTTTAAAATTTTACGTAAAACAACCGAAATTATGATATTTAATTAAAAATGATAAGAAATAAATTCAGATGTTTCTAAAAAGTATTAAGTACCTACACTACCAAATTAATTTCAACGGTCTACGTATATTCGATAGACGTAGATATATTTTTTTTATTATTTCATCTCATTCTAGCACAGATAACACATACAAAATCACAGGAATTAAAAATTACCAATAAGTAATAAAAATTAAATAATGAACCATTACAAACAAACCATGTAATCTGAATTATTATACCTTCTATTGGAAAATTACTGCTATGATAGCCAACGTAATTTCCTGATTGTATAATAATGTTTTGATGATCAGAAATGTGTTTTATAACGATAAATTTATTTCCGTCTACCGATCATTTTTTTCTCGAATCTCTCCGTCTGTAATCTACATTAAAATGCAAACATGTTATTAGTTGATTGTATCGCTTTTATTTTTATTAAATGCCTTTTACTTGACTATCTAAAAAAAAAGAATGATAGTTTTTTAATCGATTTAGAATTACGACTGATTATGAACACATTCTTGACCATTAAAACTCCTGATGACATTCTTGACTATTAAAATTTCTTACAGAGATCAATGGCTTCAAATCGTCAGCCTATTAACTTGATTCAAAGGTGAATGTAAGAGGCTTCCATGGTAGGCATACTTTCAAATAATAAAAAAAACTAAAAACACTCAACACGAATTAGTTTCAATTTTTTTGTCTAACGCTTTCTTTGGAGGAAATTTAAAAAATGAACGATAAATAGGAACCTACCTAAATAACATTAGCGTGAAATGAAATTTTTCTTTATTAGATTTTAATTGATTTTCTAGCTTTTGGTGATTTGAATGAATTAATGGACAGAGGAACAAGCGTAGTTGAATTATTGAAGCTTTTTGAATTGATCCTCAAAAACAAATCAACTCACTGTTTAGTATCAAAAAGTACATACGAAGTATATTAAAGTTAGTATGTCCATCAAAAATTGGGAATTTATTTGTTTTTTTCAATTTTTTAGGACTTATCCCAATAAAATAATTCTTAATATATATTTTTTAAATGTATTTACTTCGAGAAGCTTTTGGCAAGAGCGTAATATTATTTGACCCAAATATGTAGATTTTTTACTACTTATCTCAATAAAATAATTCTTAATATATTTAAAAATAAATTTAATTATTTTGACAATCATTTGGTAAAAGTATATTATTATTTCAACAAATTTATATGTAATATTGTTGATATTTTTGTATTTCCGTATTACATATATTATATATTTTGCAATTTAATTTCTATTCAAAAATGAAATCATTTCGGTGGTATGGGAGAGGAAACATTTTTCTCATTGACGAGATTTATGTTGGGGTAAAGTGAGTTCCTCTCATTGTCCGCGCTTTTACTACTACATAATGTTTTTATATAATATATCTTCCCATTGACCTAATAATATCCATCTATTAAATATAAGTGTTGTTAGTATCACTTAAACTGGGCGAAGCCCAACTAAATGCCGCGCGGAGCGGGTATTTAACTGCTGGTTACATATTAATAGTCTTTAATCCAAACTCCGCATTCAAAAGCTTAAAAAACTTAAGTCCGATTTCACGACGTCCATCAATCAAAAAATATACTTTACTATTAATTGCATTCACCAGTTGTTGTCCATAGCTCCGAAGCAAATACTCGCAGCACTCACTCTCGCCTTCGTAAAAGTAAGATCGTTTCCTTTTGGAGGCTGCGAGCCGGTCCGGGCCACTTTCTCCTTCCTCTGGACTGTGATACGTGTTTTTTCTGCCGTACGTCTTGACTTGTCTCGTGTATTGGGAGGCTGTGCAGATGTATCCGGGAACCCCCCCGGAATAACCTATGAACGTGGTGTTCTAGACGTCAATCAATCAAGTGAACCGACTTAAGATTTTTTTAAGATATCAAATACTTAGGCAAGATTTTTTCATGTATGGACTCCAAGATATTAATATTTACATACCAGCTGATGTGTAAAGGGGTAACCATAAATAACGGGGTTATTAATGTTTGGAGTAAAGTTTTGAAGTTGTCATTTCTAGTATACATAAAACTGGGTCTATTTGTCAGGTGGAAATAATATTATTCTAAAAAAATGGAAAAGTTTACTTTTCATAAGTTTTTTTGTTTCAATTGATCGTGCCTAGTCTTCCTCGGGCGTCCCCGAATTCCACCATTCGCCACTGAATACCACATTGTTACTTTTAAATAAAACTACATTGTTCGATCGCATTATATCTCACTCCAGTGCATATATAATGCGCTAAGCAATCCTTGGGCGTCCCCGACTTATTTTACCATTCAAACCACTCTTTAAACACTGCTGACACTAATAAAAACAGACGTTAAAATTTTCAGCAAAATCTGTCCAGTAGTTTTGAGTCCTGGGTTCGTGTCCTAGATGTGACCGTATCTTTTTCTGTGTCAAATTTTCGTTTAAGAAGAAGCTACAAGCCAAAAATGTATATATTCTTAGAATAACTTATATTATAGGTAATAGGCATTAAAATCGCTTGACAAACGGAATCTAGAATCGTTCGAAATCAAGCACAAAATTGGTTTTTATTTATTTTGTAAATAATTTTATAAGAAAGCAAAAAAGTTAATCAAGTGAAACCGTCACAGATAATCTTAACTATATTTATACATTTTTTAAAGTTTTTTCCTTTACGCGTTCATACATTTCTATTGGAAAAATATTTTTTTTTGTAACTCACATTTATATTTTTTATTGTGTAATTTATTATTTTATTTGTGCGAAACGATAGGAAAACCTTCAATTTAACTAAAGCATATTTTTATTTACCAATTCGTTATAAAGATTAATAAAAATAGTGATTTAGCACTAAGCTTTGCCTTAAGAGTCGCTAATATTTTCTTCAACAATTACATTTGTAGTCCCAGAAAGGTGTCATATGGAAGCTTGTCTGTAGGTTCTACCAATTAAACATTCTTAATTTGATGTATAAGAAAATATTTGTAGATAAATACATTTATAGTTTTAAGGAAACATTAGAATAGATCACATAGTTATATTAGATACTGTAAATTACATCTATAAAATTTATAAAATATCTCAATATACTTGCCTAATAACAATATATGTAGGAAGATACATTAAGAAATTGAAAGATACATGAAATTCGTCTTATTTCGCAATTAATCCATTCAAAATAATATATAATATTATGTTTGCGGTACGTTTCAGAGTGATAGATACTCTTAAGTATTTAATTACACCATTTTGAATTTAAACATCGCTTGAAATTGCTTTAGCCATGTTTGGAGTCCCTATCTGAATAGCCAGGCACTTTTCCACCTTCCTCTTCCCTATTTTCTTCATCTCCCCACTACCTCCAGCCACACAACATACCCTAATTAGGGTTGCCATAATCTCACTGGCTCCAGACGGTTGGGAAAAATTGAGACGAATCTGGCTAAGCTTCTTTCAATTGGAATGATAAAATAATGTGTAAAATTGATGTGTGAAAAAATCTGTTTAATTTAATACAAATTTCTCCGGTTGTTGAACACATGACATCTAGATGCAGAAATCTTCATTGACATCTTTACGATACAGGTCAGAGAAAGGGCCGAATTAATAATACAAAATACCAAACGCTGACTCCTGAATCTGAATCATTCAATGATTTGCTTGGTGAAGAGGCGCCCAAAATAAAAAATAGAAGATGAAGATGTATTTAGATACAGTCATAAATAATTGCACCTTTTACATGTGAAATGTAAAGCCGGAAAAGATACAATGATATGGAATAACCACAATGATTTGCTAAAAAGAAAACCGTTCCGGCGTTACTTTCCCTTGAAATGGCATTCCGATGGTCAAGTTAATGAACGCATTTAATTTGCGTGTAAATCGATTCAGCTGCCAACTTCCCAACTTGTCTGGCGACTTTCTCGATAAGCGCAGCATGATGTACAGCGCCGGGCTTATGATAAAATCGAAAGTCAATATTATTACCGGGCCCAAGTGTTACCTGTAACCGGCGCCTGTAACCCAGTACCTGCCCACTGGTGCACCGCCTCGTACTTGTCACTGCAGAGATCACTGAACATAAATCACACTCGCTCTTGGTTGTGGTCGAAAAACTTAACTGAAAAGAGCTTTGAGCTTTTGAAGGGAAATTTTTATTGATGAGAAAATGGAAACATGAAATAAATGTAACACGATTGAATCTACAAAAAAATGGTAAAATCAAACTGGGAGTGAAATCGATTACTTTATAATATCGTATTGATAGGGGTAACTACTGATGATTTTATACTGATTTCCCTAGCACAGTCCCGCTATTGATATCCAAAGGTGTGTTGAAAACATTTATCCATGAATTGACATTTCTAAACGTCAGAGGAATACGTAAAAGTTAAAAATACTAATAAATTGACAGTAGAAAATTGAAATAATAACTTAAATTCACATTCGCAGTCCTGGTGTACTTTTTGACGCTAAAAAGGCAGTTAATTAGTTCATGAGGTCAATGCAACTATTTCATCACGTAAAATCGTTTCCATCAACAGCTATAGAGCTTTTAACAATATTAATTTAACTTTCAAGAAAAATGAACGAAAGTATTAACAGGTTTCCCGATAAAATTTTAACCATATTACGAATAATTTAAAGAGAAGATTTTTAATGTAGTTTTGCTGTATCCTCTATTATTTCCGTAAGCAGATAGATGCCCTCTGTGAGATCACTTTCTTCTGTCCATACCCGAAACGTCAGACGAAAATCGAGAGGTGATTATTCTTCTTAACAAATCTTCGCCAGTCTAATGAATCACCAACGAAATTTAAAAGATTCTGACTGCAGACTGTCAAAAGAGATAGGCGCCACCTCATATCAATAAGTTTTTCATAGACAGCTGATTATACTTTTAATCATTAATCATCTCTAAAGCAGAGTATTTATTTATATATTATGGTTTAAATTTGAGAATATAACATAGCTGAATACAATTTCCATGCAGGACGCCATTTTTTATAATTTTTTTTATAAGATATTTACGAACTGGCTGGCTTATGGAGCCCGCTAGTTCGTGAATAGATAATTGAAAAAATGAATAAATACAAGGTTTTCCAATAAGAGATGTTATTTTGATATTCAATCATAAAAGATCAATGGTTTCGTTGCTTGTGTGGCACGTAGCGCCGTCTTGTTGAAAGTAAACGTTGTCCAGATCAATACCATCTAATTCCGGCCATAAAAAATCATTAATCATCTCTCGATAGCACAATCCATTCACCGTAACTGTTGCTCCAGCCTCATTTTCGAAAAAGTAAGGTCCAATGATTCCGCCTGACCATAAACCGCACCAAACAGTCATACGTTGAGGATAAAGAGGCTTTTCAACAATAAATCTTGAGTTTTCCGAGCCTCAGATGCGACAATTTTGCTTGTTGATGAAGCCACCGAGGTTGAAATGAGCCTCATCACTCAAGATGATTTGCATTTGATTCACTCAAGTGAATTTTAATAATTTCAATGCATTGTTGAAGTGTGTATCGTTCCAGTTTTATTAATGGCGTAGTTTTTACTTATCAAATGTTAAAAAATGACAGTTTCAAAAGTAACATCTACCGAAATAGCGGGCTATTCAAAATAACACCTCTTATTGGAAAACCCTGTATTTATGATATTTCAAACCATAATGGGGTATTTACACAAACTATGAATACCGTTAAAAATGTTTGGAAGATTTTCAATTTATAAATTTTTCTGATTATAATTAACGCATATAAATATGTTTTTTTAATATTTTCATTCATAATTATGGATTTTAAAATGATGTAAAACCGCACACTCCAAAACGGTTCCGACTGGCTACAAAGACATTACGACATAGAAAACGCCAATGTCTGATAATACTGTTGTCACCAAAGTCGCCCGGCGTGACTTCAACGAACAATCAGCTTAAAAAGTAACATCTACCGAAATAGCGGGCTATTCAAAATAACACCTCTTATTGGAAAACTATATACACTAGCTTTTGTGTGTCGCATAGATATTATGATAACACAACTACTACCTAGTATGTAGATATAAACTTAACATTTTTATAAACAATTTTCGTCTTTATATCTTACCTACAAACTATCATGATTCCATTTGCTTTTATATGTCAAATGGTGAAGGTTATATTATTGCTTTTACTATTCTATACTTATAATTTTTACAATAATTTTTTATATTAACTATGTAAAATATGTATGTAAAATGGCAGACCGAACGCCCTCGATTTAACAGGACAAGATAACTAGTCAAACGCTATATATTTTGTTAACAATACATATTCTTATTTTTGTACAACAGGTTTATACCTACAAATAATTATTGTATGCATTTACTATTTACTTGCTGTGATAATATATCAAATGGATATGGTTATATGTATTATTACTGTTACTATTGTGAACTTACAATCTTCAGAATATTTTTTATGAAGTATGTATGTAAAAGCCCAATGGGCGTGTAAATAAATAAATATGTTAGAATATCTGCAGTTAAAGAATTGATCCTTGGGAAATGAATTATGTTGTATCAGGGAGTTATTTGAATGTTTTACATTCGACTGATAACCTCTTAAAACAAGCGACGGTCGTGATTATTATCAAGGTTCTTCCAATATTTTTTTTTTAAATTATAATGCTGCTAGGTATTTCTCTATAAATGCAATACGCATGCATAAAAATGTTACAAAATCTAGGTCAAACAAGCCCTCGATTCTTAGAATAATGTTGCTAGTTGCTAGAGATGTCGAAAATAAGTTTTCATTACTTCTTTTCTTTTTTCCAACTTCTATGGTTCTTTTACTGGCTTCTTTTTTCAATATAAAACATTCAATATGACAACTAAAACTTAAAAAGCATGTTTAAAATTACAACTCACACATTACATTTGTTCCAACCGAACCTTTATGCAATTGCTATGAGCTTTCAAATTTGCGTTCAACATAATGGCAATAAATAAATGTTTGTGTTTATCTTTCTGCAAATATTTAAGCCGATGCACTACGTAGTAATGCAAAATCATGTGTTTTTTGTTTGAAAATTTGGTCGCCTAGAAATGTTTCAGATGCTTTAAATAAATACCGCGAGTATAATACATCTTGACCTTTGAAATAATCGAGTATTTTTTACATAGTAAGTCTTTTTATAAGCCAAGAAAAATATAATTTATGAGGCCTATGAAAACTACTTTAAAGTTCAAAATTTCCTACTTACCAACCCATTTTCGTTTATGGTTTTATTGTATAGCGTGGAAAATTATGTTATTTATAAAATGATCGGAAAATATTTAAATATTTATGCCTGAACATCCACAAAATAAAATAAAAGGCACTTTTTGGCCATGTTTTTTTCTTGCCTAAATCAAAACAGCTGGATGGTGTTAAGCGGGAATTTAAGCCTTATCGCCATCTACGTAAGGAGTGTTATTGATGGCGGCTCGATTCAAAATATTACACGATGTAGTGCATCGCCTTAAATAAAAGCAACTAACCAACCTACCTATAATATAAGTTCGCAAGATAAGTATGAAAATACATTCCAATGCGTATGAAACAGAGCGAAAATTTTGCAAAATACCTAGTTTCCAGTTGAATGACGCTCGTTATGTTAATGCCTGCTTATTTTAAAACAAAACATTTGAATACCGGTAGTTAGTTTCTCGACTTTATTGGTCTCTGATGGCGGCTTGCATTGGCGCCAGGGACAGACGTAGAGAATTAATAATTTATATCTCTGGCACCATTTCTCTATCAGCGGAATCTCTTCATGAGCTATCGGTGGAGGTGGGAGTGGATGAACCCAGTGAACTGCAAGTCAGTCCAATGTCGCGGTTAGTGGACACATTAGCCACCTCCTGGTCTACCTGCTAGCCTGGTACCTTGCAACTGGTCTGGTCTCTGATGAACAAGGCGTAATGTAATTAATAATGATGATAGCGATGAATATTGAAAGTAGAACGATGATAGTTATAAAACACACAAAGAAGGAGTGAGAGTAGAAGCTTTTCTATAAAACATGATAACTTGTCATTCACATTCAACCCCACCTGCTTTCTTAGTTACCTATAAATCAGGCAGTTTGTTTTGTTTGTCTTATATCTGACCGTAATTTCTAGGTCAACGCAACTAATTGTGGCCCGCAAGTGAATTTCGATTACGAGCTTTAAAATAAATTTTTAACTGTCAAAAAATAAGACAAGATGCCATATATTAAACTATGTTTTTCATTTGTCAATTATTTTTTAACGACGAAGAAACCATTGGTTTCGAAACATGTCAATCCTTTTGATTAAATAGTGGTGTATCCAAAGTGATTTATTTTCATATATTTAAAATGACGCCACAAAGTAATTTTGCAATTCTTGAAGAATCGGTTTATTCCATTTGTAAATATTGATATTTATTGCACATTTGCCTTGATGATGAATACTGTGACGCTGTCTGAAACGTTGGCAAAATAAGGAGGAAGCGCAACACGGCACAATAACTCAAAAATTACAAAAAAGAAATTTAACTATCAGAATAATTAAATAATATAAATGAATATTTTTGCGGAATAAATTTGAAGTATCGTGTAAAATCAATTAATGCAATTTTATGAGTTTGTTTGATTTAAAAAAAATCGTGCTTATACTTTTTGTTTTTTAACGCGTTAAATTGTTATGAATTCAATTTTTTTTAAAGTTTAAACTATGTTTATATTATATTCCAAAAAGCGCTAATGTTCGCTAAAAATGCGCCGATCTATTAATTTGAATAAGCCGTTGTTATGTATCATAATATATATGTAAAATGCTGATTGGAAACAAGTTAAACTGCGGCAGAAACTAGTTGGCTATTTGGCCCGGTCCCGTGTGCCATATGCCAAAACAATATTAAATGATCCGACTCATTCCGTCAGCTGCTGATAGATGACATAGTTACAATAGCGAGTGTTTCTGAAGAGCTAAAGACCTCTCGCTGAAAGAGCAGCCTCTGTGATGAATTATTCAGTAGATTGCTCGGAGAAGAACAACAACGAACAGCGTTTTCTAAGTCCGCCTTTCAGCCGTCAGCAGGCCGGCCATTTGGCAAACTTTCTTCGAATGTTATTATTTGTACAGCGGATTATGTGTTCGCAATTGCAGAACAGAACGCAACTAGAAACGCATTCAAACTGACTTTCACAAACAAACAAACAAAGATTGATAAAATTGAATGCAAGAATCGAAAATTAAAAATGTACACAAGTATGAAAATGAAATGATTTTATCAAAGATTGATCAAAATATGACCCAAATTCTTATAGTTAGATGTATACCTCTCACAGACCAATAAAATTAATTTAAAATAAGTTACAGTGAATCTAGATACAGCAAACATGTAGTTACATACACAAAATTTATTATTCCGTTGCCTCTGACAGAAAAAATTGTAAAATGGAAAAAATCTGCATGTTTTATGTCACAACTACTAAATGAATGTACATTCAATACTACACGAAGAGAAATAGATTTTTTTCCCTCACGATAAATTAACAGGCCTTATTAATAAATTCAATTTATAAATGTTTTATCGATTTGCCTTGATATTGACGATATAAAGAATTTTCGTTGTAATACAAAAATGTTCGAATTTTCATGAACACGTGATCCCAGTTCCTGAGAATATATTCGTAATTAACTAAAAGTTTATCAGAAAACCTGTTGATTCATTCGTAAGGCCTGCAATCCTGTTTTTAACCGGAATTACCAATAATTTGAAGAGATTCTTAATAAATTTGCAGTAGTTATTTTTCTCCGTGTAGGTACAGAACAATTTGAGAAATTTAAATTCAATTGTTGTACGCGCGGTGATTACTGTTTGTTACTTAAGGCAAAGCTTAATGCCAAATCACTATTTTGATAAATCTTTATAACGAATTGGTGTACATTATGAAAACCAAAAAATATGCTTTAGTTAAATTGAAGGTTTTCCTATCGCTTCGCTTGGGTAGAATATAAATAAAAAATAAATTACTCAGTAAAAAATATAAATGCTAACTACTACAAAAAATATTTTTTCAATAGAAATGTATAAACCCGTAAAGGAAACAACTTAAAAAAATACAGTTTTATAGCTAAGATTATCTGTGACAGTTTCACTTGATTAACTTTTTTGCCTTCTTATAAAATTATTTACAAAATAAATAAAAACCAGTTTTGTGCTTGATATCAAACGTTTCTAGACCCTGTTTGTCAAGCGATTTTAATGCCTATTACCTGCAATATAAGGTGTACCAAAAATATACACATTTTTGACTTGTAGCTTCCTCTTAAAATCATTATTTATACCCTAGATGTTTATTCAGCGTTTTATTCAATACAATAACTTATTTCAATGTCACGCCACAACAGACCCAGAAACCGAACCGTAGGCAATCATTCTTGAGGTCGTCTGATAAAATAAAATCATTGATGTTGTTGATAATAGCGAAATATACCAATTTATTTTTTACATTATAAGCAGTAGTAAAAATGAACAACACTTTTTCGTTGTTAGTTTTAGCTTTGGTTTAGTTTCATCATCTTAAATTTTTATCAAGTAAATCAACTAAAATTCGAGATTACGTTAGTCATACACGGTCATATTTTTTATCAGAACGTTATATTTAACATATTTATAATGCAAAAAATTAAATAGCTGACGTGTACCCAGCGTTGCTCGGAGGTTTTAATGGTTTAGAGCAGGGGTGCTCAAACGGTCGATCGCGAGTGCTTTTTGAGTCAATCTCGAGAAAAATTTTCCATTTTTCATGCCTTCTGTTTTATTATTTATTTGTAGCTTGTAGCGGACTGAGTTAGTTTCTGGAGTGTTCTGGAACATTGCAGATAATATCAGATATACATCTCATAGCCACAGCATCTGTCACAAAATTCTGGTATTTTATATCTGAAGATAAATATCCGAATCTAAGGCAAATCGCCCTTCAGTTGACGGCAATGTTTGGGTCAACTTACTTGTGCGAGTCTGCATTTTCTGAAATGAAGATAATTATGTAAAAATATCGCAATCGACTAACTGATGAACATATGTCATCGTGCTTGCGATTAGCACGCGATAATTACGTACCATCGTATGAAAAGTATGCTGAGGACATGTAGTGTCACGCTTCAACATCCAAAGTCATTATTTAGTTAAGTTTAGAAACTAGAACTCGTTTGTTTTTTGTAAGAACCAATAAACTTGCAATTTTGAATAAATATAAGTTTTTTTTATTGACTTTTTAGTGCAGACCTCCACCTACCTTGACTAAAAAAAATGCATATTGCGAACTAATTTCTGTCGTTCCTCCAAATTCTATGTGGATTCGTGGCCATGCAATTATACCTGCGCCACGATACACCCTATAGACGACAATCCTGCATCACACATACTTGCAGCCTCTCAGAGTCGATCGATCGGAATCTAATAATATTGAGGTAGATCGCCAGCAGTTAAAGTTTGAGCACCCCTGGTTTAGAGTAAAGTTTTGACCAAACATAAGTATTTGTTTCACTTGATAGTGGCATCCCTTCCTCGGACGTACCCGACATTCTACCATTCTATTCCACATCGTACATTTTTCTTACACCTTTTTCTTAGTTCATCACGTACGCCTCATTTAACCAAAAATAATTATTCGATTCGTGTCCTCCTCGGGCGTCCGCAACTTTTCTACCATTCACTACTGCATACCACATTATTTCATTCGCATGCAGATATAGTGCGTAAAGTATATATTGGGCGTCTCCGACTTCTTATACAACTCAAACTACTCTCTTAACACTTCTGGCACTAATAAGAAAAAACTGTGAAATTTTCAGCAAAATTGGTCAAGTAGTTTTGGAGTCTATAGGGTACAAAGAAAGAAAAAATATTTTAATATATATTGAAGATTCAAGTTGTATGTATTGTATGTAGTAAAATTAGCTACTTACATGTTTAAAAAGTGGTTTTCGTAACCACATACAATAACGAATTTGATGGTTATTTATGAAAACCTGTTGTTTTATACGTAATTTGGTGAACATCGAGTGAAGAATTTTTTTAATGACAAACTAATGTTTAAGAGACAATGTTTTTTATGCGTAGCACAAAGGATAATGTATTATTTTTAAGCAATAATTATAAGTCTGAAACATCTATATAAATTGAAAAAATCTTCCGAGAAAAAATAAATGCCGCCGACGCGAATTGAACCCGCACCTTCTGATTGCCGGTAAGGTGCGAGGAACAACTGTGCTACGTCGGCTTATTTTACACCGCCAAATAATTTTATTTATTTATTAATCTTAAGTTAGCTCACATCTTCGTGTGTGCTAATAGTTTTATAAACATATAAACATGTACATTGTTTGGCAAACATAATCTTTCTTTAAATATTTCAATAAAGTCACAAAAAAAGAAACATTAATAATTGAGATAGACATATTTTCTTAATTCATTTTTGAACTTATTAATATTTTCTATCACAGCAATTTCCTTCGGGATTTTGATATAGAGTTGAACGGCCTGGTACATCAGAGATTTTTGGGTGCTTGTTTTTTTTCTTGTTGGCAATCTAATTTGCTTAGAATTTCTCGTCCCGTGTCCGTGTATCTCGTTATTGTAATTTATTTTTCTTTTCAGTTCCTTAGACATCATCCCTAAGTTAATTTTATGTATAAAAATAAGTACATTCAAATACACAGTTTGCTTCACCGTCAAAATATTCAGCTCCTTTAACATGTCTCTTATCCGTGTGTATATGTTGCGCTTAAGTATTATTCGCATTGCTTTATTTTGCAGTATTTGCATTTTTTTCATTTTCTCTTTATTGCAGAGAAAAAGAATACTTGAACAGTAATTAAAGTGTGGTGATATAATTGTATTGTATATTATCTGGCATGTTTCTTTATTTACTTTGTTTCTGATTCTACCAAGAAATGATATTTTTTTTGCAATTTTTTCAATAAATACTAGTATTTCATTCAACAATTATTGCTTTTTGAAAACAACCAACTTTATGTTTGTAAGAAAGGTTCTCGAAAGATTTTTTCAATTTATATTTGTGTTTCAGGCTAATAATTATTGCTTATAATAAACCTTGTCTTGTAAACATATGCTTACCTTTCATAAAAAATAATAATATTTGACAAGTCAAAATATTTCGCCATTAAATGAAGATATAATATATCTCTACGTAACCTAGTGAGAAATTAAGTATTTAATATATATTTTTCAGAGAAGATTTTTTTCAATTTATAAAGGTGTTCACAAAAATACTGTTAATTTATATAGGTGTTCAAAAAATTACTGTTAATTTATAAAGGTGTTCACAAAAATACTGTTAATTTATATTATAAGCTAGTCAAAATATTCGTTTTGCTGCAATGAATCGGATTGCAGGCCTATAACGAATGAATTGAAAGAGTTTCTAACAAAGTATCAGTTAAAAGTGAATGTTTTATGAGGATGGTCATAAAAATACTGATGTTGATGTTTTTCTGGGAAGATTTCTTCAATTTTTATAGGTGTTCCAGGCTAATAATTATTGCTTAAAAATTATACGTTAAAATTTTTATTATTTTCATGTTTCGTGCCTGTCTGTGGTTTTACAAGAATTACAGTCTGTCCTAATAATTAGTTGCTTACATGACTTCTCCGCGCTCTGATAACTAAAAAATATCGATTTCCTCGAGCAATGAAGTGTGCGCCGAGTTCTGGTTTCGACTTTCCCACCGTCGCCATTTCAGTCTATGATATGTTATGATAAAGTACGCGATTTACGAAAAGCTGAGGTGGTACGAACTATCCCCTTCACTTGTTCATCGTGCCAAGTGGGTATCCATCAAACAAGGGCCGAACGTGATCCATTAAGTAACTTCAAACAATTGTAGGAATACTACCATGTCAATTTTTTTACATTCATACACATCTATCTACCTTCTATATACAAATAAATGTTTGCTTGTTTGTTTGTTTACGTGAACAGCTGACCGAGTGGGCAGAAATAATATTTTTTTACATCATCCAAGGAAAATTATTTCACCATTATCTGGTTCCAAAAAAGTTAAATTATATTTTTTTAAATTTACGCTGTTACATATTTTAATTTCAGGGTATGTTGCACCAACACCCTTGAATAGCACCTGAATTAAACGGTTACAAATCAACGGAGACTTGATTTTATGTGGTGTAAATTAAATTAATCCTAAAGGTTGGGAAGTTTTAAATGTTTTATTAAATGGGCGATTCTTAGTATGCAGAGATCGTGCAAGATATGAGATTTTAAGTCTCTTCGATAAATCGAAAGTAGAATTGAAGGTGGACGAGTAGCAGGATGATTTAAACACGATTGTATTGATGAAATGCGAGATTAACGTATATGTGTGGGGATACTGTGGCGGAAAACGCCATAAAATCACGATTTATTAATAAATCAAGACGAAACATATAAAAAAAATTAATAATTTATTTTTATAAATTTCGCAACTATATATATATATATATACATTGATGAAATGACAGTAGTAAATGGCTCTCTACCATTCTCCACTATACATTGATGAAATGACAGTAGTAAATGGCTCTCTACCATTCTCCACTATATATTGAAGAATTGACAGCAGTAAATGGCTCTCTACCATTCTCCACTATACATTGATGAAATTACAGCTGTAAATGGCTCTCTACCATTCTACACTATAAAATTGATGAAATAACAGCAGTAAAAGTCAAAGAATATCAGCAGATTTTCCGACCGTCGTTGTGGCACAGTGAAATCCTCAATAGCTCTGAACCGAGAGATGCCAGGATAAATTTCCGGAGTGCACAGAGAGAAATTATCCAGTTAAAAAAGTGACAGCATGCCAACTTCCTAATAACTTCTTAGTCATTCAAAAAAATATCGAGAACACGTGTAACTTTCCTAATAAATATCATGACGGAATTCGTCAATATCAGTATATCAATATCAACAGCAGTATTTGTATGAACGCTTGTTCCGCCATCCTGAAAAAACATTCTCTTTTAACTGACACTTTGTTAGGAACTCTTTCAATTTATTCGTTATAGGTCTGCAGTCGCATTCTTAACAACAAAACGAATAATTTGACTAGCTTTTAAATAAATTAACAGTATTTCATATCAGTAAGGTAACAGGACTTGGCGAGGGAGCACCATACTCAGATTGCTCAGTGACTAGACAAGAAATTCCCAAACTATTTTCCAACTTCTCCCCATTAAAGAGTTGGGTCAATTGAAAGCTCACAAATTTATTATCTGTATCAAACAGGCTATACTTTCAGTCTGTGCATTAATAAACTTGCATTGTTCAAAGATCTCATCAAAATTATTGACACGAATTCGACCTGTTTCGTCAAACCAACAAAATAACAAATGCCACCAGGTTCTCGCGGATCCTCTCTTATTGCAGGAGGTCATTGAAAGTCAAAGAGATGCTGTAGGTACTAGTTTACGGAGTGCAATTACTGCGGCATGTTTTCACGGAAATTATTACAAACATTCGCTTTCACATTGCGATGCTAGTTTAGTACGGCAATCAAAAAGGTTATAATAAATTTTCAGTTCATTGCCTTCTCATAATCGATTCTCAGAACTGTCACGCCCGTTGACGCCACGCGTGAGAATTCTTTGTGAGGTCTTTTGATAAAAACATTTCAAGTAGTGTCATGTCAACAAGTCAACTGATACATCTGTTTGAAAAGAAAATAACTGGTAACATGTTTGTTTCATCTGCATAACCTGGTAATAACCTGCACATATAATGTAATACGGTATTTTTAGTAGATACTCATTTGAATTTTGGTAAATTTTCTAATGGGTATTCAAAAATGCGGTTCTTTTTTATAGGAACAGCAAAGCGATCATTTTACTGTTGTGAGTTTTCAGTCATTCGGAAATCGAGGTCAAATCTATCGGAAGGTTAAGGATACTTTTCTGCGTATATTTTGGGATCTATGTCGAATTTCTTAATTATTTTTTTGTTCGCTTCAAACTTGTTCCATTAATTGAATTTATTTGCATTCGTTCAACCTATTTATTCAACTTAACGACATTCAGTTTCAATTCAAGAAAAGAATTTATTTATTGCCACTCTCCCAAGAGAAAAAAGTCATGTCATTAATGATGGGTTGTTTCAGAGAATTTGAACGATTCATCAAATTTCAAAGTTTATTTTCAAGTTCTATGAAGATTCTATTTCAGTTTTGTGAAACAACTGGTCAGTGATGATACAATGACAGAACTTGAATAGAACCTTCACAGAACTTGAAATTTGATGAATTGTTCAAATTCGTTTTGGTGTTTTACAGCTTTTGATTTGGTGCCCATAAGGCATTTAATTAGTTTGTTAGGTTACCCTATTTTCACGTTAGGGTTTTAATATTTACGTCATGTGAATACTGCATTTATTTTACCTGTATTTCATTGAAAGGTGCTCCAAGGGACTAACATAATTGTTTTTTTTGGCACTGGTAGGTATACAGTTTTGGCAAGGGAATGGATAGTTTTAATGACTTGTTCTGATGATGAGCTTTGCCATGGAATGACTTTTATGTTTTTTTTGTGTTTTCTCCCTTCTACGACTTGGAGCTGTTTAACAGATAGATTTACTCATAAAATTTCTTAAACACCTGTATTAAAGTGAAAACTGGACAATAGTCCCAACTTCTCTCAACCTTCTGAATCCAGTGAGACATCTCCAAACATGGCTAAAGCCATCTTAAGCAACTTCTCGATTCTGAATGAACGTCTTGCACCAGGGCGATATTTAAGAGTATCTTCCATCTTCGACAGCATCTTTCAGAGCATATGACAGGCCCTAAGGCCCCTGTCTGGAGTTTATTTAAAAATACGCAATTTGTGCACAAAAACTATCTAATAATAAGCATATTCCGTGCGGTTAAGTATCTTTTGACTCATTAAAGAATCAAATATACCATTCGTCTTCTTAACTACCTCATTAGTTTTAGGTACTTCTTTGGTTTTTATCGCTAAGCGACATTTCATTATTAGTCCCTCTCTGTTTATCTTGCAATTATGTGACGGAATAAACGCTTAAATTTTCACAAAAAAAACGAACGGCAAAATCATAAATTACAAAACAAAACTTTTTAATAAGCATCGTGGTGAGAATTTTGATATATTTCTGAATATTCACAAAAAGAGTATTCGTGCGCTGTTGGATACCAAAGTAAGCCAGTAAAAAATATTGTTAAATATTTATTTCAAATATTTTCATTATAAGTTATTTCCAGGCTTAGTCCATGTTTCAACACTTAAGAAAAAATACCTTTTCATTGATCGATTGAAAAACATTGCATCTCGTCTCAATTTTTTCGCAATTAAATTGATATTTCCTAACACCGTAGCTCATGATGTAAATAATGTTGCTAGTTTAAAATATTTACTTGATCAACATACAAATTTTATGTCTCCAGAGATTCTAACATTCAACAAGTATATTATTAGCTTTATAGTTAACAAATTATTATAAGCATTGATGAAATATCCATACAAATGGAAAATATCTCTCGATTAAAAGTAAGTGCAGCCGACTTGAACCCGCACCTTCTGATGTCCGGTCAGGTGCTCTGGACCACTGAGCTACGTCGGCTTATTCCGAACCTGCCAAATAATTCAATATGTACAAGTACTTCCATCGACAATTACTGATTATTATATTTTTTTGTCCACCTGCAAGCAACCAAATTTATTTTTGTAGGAAATGCTGAATTTCCCACTAGATGGCGTCAAGATATTTTATATATTTTGCTATGTTTCGCCAACATTTATTAGAGCATTATATACTCGTAGAAAAGACAGAAATATCACAGAACTGAATTCTCGACTAATCAGTTCCAATATTGAAAATGGCAAGTAAAATAATTTTCCGTTCAAAACATTGTATTAAAGGTAGATCATTTATCGAATGTATGAATTATTTGTAAAAAGACTTAAAACTTAAAAATGAAGTCACTTAAATTCAAAGCAAATCGAAAAGTTCATAGAACCGAAATTACAGACAAACAGAGTCACGACCAAAATTATTTTTTTTGACTTGTTTATTTGTTACTAATTTATTGAAATACTGTTAAAAAGGTGATTTTAATACATTTATTAAAAAATATTATTCCATTCAGAATATATCGGAACACATGTTCAAGCAAGAGCGCTTTTCGTGATAAATATAATGACAAAATGCGACAATACTAGGATTTTTATGACTTCGTCTTCTGACATCCTAATAATATATTCGTGTTTTACCAACATTTTGTAAGGAAACCTGTAAATTCCTTTGTTAAAGGCCTGCAGTCCCGTTTGTAACAGGAATACAAATAATATGACCAGATTTGAATAAATTAGCAATATTTTATATCAGTAAGTTTTTTCCATGTGTGCATTCACAGAAATTAAATATTACACAAATAAACATATACCTACCACAAGTAAAATCATGCCGCAAATATATTCAACTAATTTAAATATAACCCGTGTCGAACTTTCCATCATTAACTTATTGACTGGCAACATTATTGAACAAAAGAAATACCAAGTCACTTTACGATTATTATACGAAATACTAATGATGAATTTTCTCCTAAAAAGTGAAATCTCAGCGGTCCACAGATCCGCAGAGTAGACGATCACAGATGCTGTGGAATTTATTTATTTAATTCAAGACACAAAGCAATTTCTGTTCAATGTAAAATCCCACTGAGACTGTTGTTGATTTGACACACTTACAATAGAAGAAATAAAAAAAATTAAAAAACAGTTGTCTGATTTCTGATTCTATTAATCTGTTAATATACCTTTGGAGAAATTTATGTGAGGAAATAAACCACATTTGATTCAACCAACATGAAAACTAGAACGCTTTTTTCATATCTACTAACAATAAGTAATTGAAATTTACAAACAAAAGTGTATTGACTAAATGAATTGAGTTGTGTGATGATATTTATGCAATTTAGTAATTTAAAACGATTGAATAAATATAAGTTATTATTTACAAAGCAATCTGAGACGAAAAAAAATAATAAATTATGATTATAATGTCGTCACTGATGAACGAAATAATAAAAAATTACATTGAAAGCCAAAAAAGAGTACTGAGCGTGCGAACGTGTTGAACGTGCTGGGGCGCCAAGGGCGCTGTTCGGCCTCCCTTGGCGATGCAGCGCCTCGCAGAGGGAACGGTTCATGGGTTCGCTGCTTTGATGCGCCACAAAGTAGCCGGGACAAGTCAGCGCTACCGGTAATCAGAAAAAACTCTCGTCCAGGTCGTCGCCCAGTAGCAGGACGCGCCCATACACCATAAGCGCGTATTGCACTCACTGCTCTGCTCAGCTGAAGTAATCAAACAGTAGTATTATTATAAACATTGTATAGAGTTTCGTACAATGTTTTATTATGTATGCCTGCATAGTATTGTAAATAAAATAATTATTTATTCGTTATTGGTATGTTGCTGACAACCTAATGTGAATATACTTTATTGTATAAAACGTTAATAATTATAACAATAACAGCATAATAATAAACATTTTATTACCTTCTGCTTTTGTTACAAGTATAATATCGTCACTCAGATCTCCCGTGCTGGGGAATTCATTTACATATTAAAATTTAATTACTTATACGAATAATAAATATGAAGTTACTGATACATTGTGTAGTGTTTTTTTAGTGAAGTTGAATGGTTGCCGTTTCAGTCTGTATTTGTGGTCAGTATGTTTCTATTTCTATGTTTCTATGTTTTGTATCTTGTTTTTTTTTTTATGTGATTTATGATGCTAATGTGAATTTCGAATAAAAGTGGAATTTTGATGTAGAATTTAGTACTATGTATAGTAAACTTTTTTGTCAAAATGTAGCATGCGTAGTTGCTTTTTGTCCATGTTTTTAACCAAGACATCTAGTATTTCTAATATGCGTTTTGCTGTTATTTCTTGTGTTTTGTGTTAAGACGAGACAATAACCTAAATAAAGCCAGAATCTTAACGACGTAAGTGAAGCAGCCCTACACAACAATATGCGACGCGCGGCCCTGGTATATCGGACAGACCTGTGGTTGAATTTGCCCTATCGATTCTCTAAAATAATGTGAGAATCTGACATAAGTGATAAAGTCGAGTAAAAACAATATTCGGCGCGCGGCCCGGCGTAATGATGAACCTATGGTCGACTTTGCCCTAAAATTTAAAAACCGTTTTACATAAAATATTTAAATTAAAGTTCCTGTTTCTATTAATGTTAAATAAAAATAACTTACATCCGCAGGGATCCCTCAAAAAACATTTGAGATTTTAGTAATATATTCATCAGAAATAATTTGAATGTTAGTGTCGAGCAAACCCCCGTCATTAAAGACTTATGTTGCATTAGTGAATATACAGGAGTATTGTTTTATTATAAAGTTATTTTACAAAAAACGAAAATCGTTTTAGCAGTAGAGTAAATAATGCATATGAGGTTCCACTATGCAAAACTAGGCTTGCGCAGAGACATGCTTTTTTCATTGCCCCAAAAATCTACAATGCACTCTATCAGACTATAGAAATTAGATCTACAAATATATCGTCTTACAGCATATACAAAAATGTAATAAAGACTTGGATCACTACCATTGACACAAATACTTACCTGCTATAACATCCTACCTTTTGTAAATTTACAAATCCTTAATTTTTATATTTTTATACCTTTTTTCTTAATTATAATTTTGTAAAAACGGAATTATTTGTTTTATAAACTGCACTAAACAAAATAAGTATACCCACGAACTGGAGATGCCTATGTGGGATTTTTTTTGGTATATATATATGCATACTATTCTATTATATTTTTTATTTAATTGTATCATTTTATTTTTCTTATCTTAAAGCTACCTTTTTATTTTTTATAGTACCTTCTTTACCTGTAAATGAAATGCTTTTTGTAATACTATAATAATTTTAATAATGTAATACCTGTTTTTGTTATACTTGATTTTTGTAACTATATTTTTATGCATGTAACAAAAGAAAATTATTAATAAAAAAAAATAAAAAAAAGTTGTTTAATTGACATGATGTTAAGATTGTTGAAGATTACGTCACCTATTTTTTTATACATAATTTTAGTACAATTTTTGTGACAGATTTTTGGGTTCTAATTAGTGAATTTAGAATATTGTCATTTACACTGGCCCATCCGATAATACTATAATATTATAACCGTGATTGACAGTGAGCCATATAAATCTTGACAAATCTCTTGCAAAATCAAAATTCACAGATATTTCCTGTACTTACAGATATCCATTATGTTTTCAAATTCATGGGAAGCAATCAAAAGAACGTGATTTGATACAGTATTAAATAAAACAAACACATAGTTTTTTACAAATAAATTACTCACCAACCGGATTCGCTTGACTTAAATTTTAAACTGGTGAAATTTAAAAAAATTAGACTGATGAAGCTTTAGCCAAGCGAAACCTGTTGGTTAATAACTTTTTAAAAATAAATTAGTGGTTAAAAATGATATGTTTGTGTCATTTAACAATATGTACATAATTATTTATTTTTTCCGTCATTTACATAAAAGTATTTGACGTATGGAATACTTTAAAATATATATTGTAGGAAAGATAGAATACAGAGATAAGAAAAGCAAATGAGGAAATAAACCTACAGGCAATAGGTAAAATAGACTATTTTATTTTTATAAAATTTAAATTTAACTCAATTTTGTATGTGTAAATAGTGGAATTGAATAAAATAAATTATGTATATAATATGTCCATATTTTGCTCTAGATTTTGTATTCAAATGACGTGGTACATAAATAAACAAACATTAGGAAATTAAAATTATTTTCTGTGGTAAAAATTGAAAATTAAAGGAACAAAATAGAATAATAAAGTTATAGATGTTAATCTATATTCGTGGCTACCCTACGAGAAGCTGCAACGATTTTAGGCTTCCTAAGACAATGTTATAGATATATAGATGGTAATTTATATTCGTGCCTACCCTACAAGAAACTGCAACGATTTTAGGCTTCCTAAGATAAAGTTATAGGTGGTAATCTTTATTCATGACACTCCTACGAGAAGCTGCAACGATTTTAGGCTTCCTTAGACAAATTTATCGGCAACACTAAAGAATATTTATTATAAAGGTTTCAAAATGTTCAATAAACTCCCTTTAAATATTAAGGAAGCCAAAAGCCTTGTAGTTTTTCGTGGGTTATGTCTCAATGCTGTGAAGTCCAAATATTGGTACGTAGATAGTAGAATATTTTTTATAGTAGTGTTAAAATAGATGTAAACAAAATATGTTTAAAAAAATGACAAATAAATAGGGGTAACAGATATTATAGATAAAGATGGAGCTAGGTAGAATGAGCTGAACTAATAATCATAGGTACCTACTTTTAATACCTACCAAAATATGGCACCCACTAGTAAACGTTAAATTCTATTGCTTTCTCACTCTGCAAGTTCCTCTCATTCCTATTTGAGCATTTTAAAATAAATTTATTCATTACTTATCCGTTAACCGAGCATCTATATATTCATCTTATATTATTCCACAAAACGGTAAATCACTGCAGTTTCGAAAATTGCAATACTTCATAGTCGAGTACGTAATCATTTCGTGTTTCTTACCAAAAAAAGCAAGAGTGATGGGGCACTATTTGTATAGAAAATATGTTGCACGACATGAAATCGAGATAAATCTAACATGTGAATGTGAACGTCAAAGATGGGTAGATGAGTATTTAAACGTTATTCTAATGTAGATTTACTTTCCTTTCATACACAGGTACAAGTGTCTAAAGTAAACCATATCAAATACATTGCATAATATAGATGGCCTGGTAGGCAAATAGTGTTTGAAATGCAAATACCGCGAGTGTATCCCATCTCACAATATGATTTAATTAGCAAATAAATATCAACTGTAAATTACAAGACTAATGTTGCTAGTATTGAACGTAGGTATTGAACTTGAATTTTAAGTCGCGCGCTAGGTATACCATCTACAATGAAGAATTAACCACGGACCTGAAAAGCCCAGGATAGAGCATTAGTAATGCGATTTTGTACGAATGGTAGAAAAACCAAATCTAGGGTGAGAGGAAATTGCCTGGCAGCCATCTTGTATGACTAACTTTTTTGAGCTGATTTGCATGCAAAGTGGTGCATAACATCTATTATTATTTTAGTTTTGTGTTGTTAACGTAATTACAACGATTTTTTGGTATATTAAGTGAGATTCGGAATGGTATACGCATTGATGTATTTAGTCTATGGATATACGTCATTAAAAAATTTAAAGTAAATTTTATTATTTTTCATTCATCTTCCTCCTCAATCAATCAAATGTAAAAATCGAATCATTCAAATGCATACATTGGTTGACATTCCTATTCTTGAGTCTCGTCGACGGTACATAACAAACGTCAAATGTCGTTGAAGAGTCGTGTTAAAAGGCCGAATCACTCGTTGCTCGAGTGGAATGACTTCGTCTATGGATTTTACGTATATTCCCTTCTTTGATTCTTCTTTCTTATTATGGGTTATCTGTGAATTAGAGCGATTGAAATCAAGATTGGTGACCCTCAGCCGTGAAAGTAGCTATGTTAAATATAATTTACCTACGGCGCGGCGTCATATGCAGGGGAGTGCATTGCTCTATGACAAAAGGTAAGCCATGAATGAAATTGGCCATTTTTTTAAAATCCACTTACACTGACTATTGCGGCCAACTGAATAAAAAATAAGCGTAAAAATTCTTTACTAAATTGATGAAAAAACACACTTTAATCAGGATTTTTTAGCATTTTTTAAAGTTATTTTATTTTGTTTTGATAGTTGAGCTTATGGACTGCGCGCTACTGATAATTCAAGATATATTTATATGGGTACGTGATTTTCATTTTTTGATGAAACCAATTCAATCGGATTACTCCATAAGAATAAGTATGGCGAACGTGTGGATGAAACGTGTTATTTGGCCAATAATCCGATATATAAATGCGAACAACTCGATCTCATCATAAGACATCTTCAAATTATACACTGTACAGTATTGGATTATAAATGTTGATGGATATCAGAGAGGTGTCGTGATTTTTTTCTGATTTTGTATTTTTTATTACCAATAATGCTCTTGGTATTTTAAAACAAAACAGATATTTTTTTCTAAAAGTAAGAACGTTTTTACTGAACGGACATGAGCAGAACATTTGTTCACATTGGATGTTGGCTTCCTGAGAACGGGTCGTTTTTGTGTAAGTCAACACATGTGGAACAAGCTACCGGCATATGTTATTCTTACTCGGTATAGTCCGGGCTTCTACAAGATCTACAATAACAAATCTCTTCCTACATCCCCTCCTCACAACGCTTCCCAAATGGGTGGTGACGTAGTTCTTATGTCTTTACACTGTACAGTCAGGGGGGCTCTTGGGAGGCGTCACTTAATAGAGGAAAAATCTGTAAAAAAGCCGGTTGGTTTCCAAATAAATAAAAGTTTAACCCAATTATTAGTAGGTACTTATATTAATTTCCCCCACGACTCAACATTAAAAATGTATTTTTGTTGAAGTCCACAAGCAAAAGTAAATATCGTTAAAAAATCAAAGACCTTGTTATATATCCAGATAAATTTCATGATGTTAAGAAATTTAGAGCATAAAATGATTGAAATGTAACAACAAATTGCTAATAAACGATTTAAATTTATCTTTAAAAATATCCACAAATAATCTATTTAAACGTTTTCAAAGCCTCTCTCCATTAAAAAAGTGGAGAAACTTAATTCAAAGTAAAGTAACAAGATTAGGTATACTCTATTCATTCTTGTCGTAGTGGAAACCGATTGAGATATAAAAACAGCTGATTTTACTAACATTTCTTCGGGCTGGGATTTACAAGTTCACGTGGTGTCGTTCACCCAAAATAATCTTATACAGATTACTTTCGGCAGTAAGCACTCTGCGGAGATTTTGCTTAGGCAACTTTTCTTCGTCGACGAGGATTAGTTTCACCGCTTTTTTGCTATTTCAGTTTGATTAAAAGATTGAGATTTGCTCGATTTACCCGGAGATACACACACATACAATAATATTTTTTCAGTATATTTTTAAAACACAAATGAAATATTGTCACATGAAAGCAAAATTATGTTTATTTATAAAATGACTTCAATTTAAGGCCCCCTGTATAAACGTTCAAAAATAAAAACAGGATTGCTGAAGATGGTTAGAATGGGAGATATATACAGCGTGTTCGGGAATAAAGTGCGATAACTTCGGGAGGTGATTCTACATGATTGTAAAAGTGAAAAAGAAAAATAACTTTATTGGAAATTCCAATGTTTATTTTAAAATACAAAACTATTTTTCAATAGAAGAATATTTATTTTCCCCAACAAAGAATTCAACTTTTTTACTGATTTAATTAAACAATTGTTTTTGTGACAGGTTTTTTCTTTGCCAATCAAAAATAACCCTATGCAACATAAAACTATATGAAAACAAAGTATGTATGAAAACAAGGTTCTAACTGAATATATTTGTAACCCAGATAGCGTCTTGTATAAACCTGCCCAATTGTTATTTATATGGGACACCTATTGACTTATAGTTAGTTGTTACTTTCATTGTTAAGATTAATGTGACAACGTTTATATATTAGCGGAAATGTTACTTGTGTAATGATGGATGTCTTAACTAGCAGATGAATTTAAAACACAACACCTAATGCATTTGTCTACTCTGTTACTAACCTTACGACAAGTGCATCACTTTTCGCAACATTTGTCAAGAAAATAATAATATCTAGGCTAAGATTATTGCAAACCATCTAAAAAATGATCGGTGCATATTTTTTTAGACGCGAACAAATACAAATTAACTAAAATTAATGACCCACTTATTACGAAAATATTTACGTAGCAATTTTCTCTCAAAACCCTGTACGAAAATTGTAAACTATTTTAACATGTTAAAAAAAACCCTTAACGGATTTGTTCAATCTGTTTGTTAAGTGCAGAAAATTTTCCACATAACTGAAACTGGAAGTTTTATGCAATAATTAATTATGGGCACATTGCGTACGGTACAAATTAGCATTTAGTGTATACGCATCTACGCGGCACACGCCCCGTTAAAAGTATATTATTTATAACAATATAAATAACATTGCATGCTGTTCCCGTATATCAAATTGCCTGAACGAAAACGCTTTTTCCTTCTGGTTGCTTTTTAAGGTTAAGATTCGCATGGACCGTTGCATTTTATAAAACTGTTTGGTTCATCATTTAATAATTCTTAGAGCTATTTAATTACAGTCGAAATTGGTTATGACGAGTGTGCTTATAACGAGAACATGGTTGTCACGAACAAAGTACCCAAATTACGCTTTTCTGTAGAAATTTATACATGGTTATAACGAGTATGATTCACAGATATACCAAACACATTCTGTACCTAGAAGAACGCTACAAACGTTCGTTATAAAAAGGCTAATTTAAAATTACGAGCAAAATATGTGTTAAAAATAAAGTGAATTATATACCCAATTACATTAAACTTTTTTGGAATTATCGAGATTAGGAAAATAAAAAGGAGGTTTCCTGTAGTAAATAAATCATCACGAATATAGTAACGATTTTAACCAAGATCATCTGCACTTGAAACAATTTTAAGATTATTAGTAAAATGTTTTGTTTGACTTACCGTATTTCCCGCATTAGCTGGCACCAGTAGCACCGGTCCATTCTTCATCTTGTTCTTCCTCACAGCGTGCTTTGGTATCTTCTGAATCCTCATGGGAATGGCTGGCTGACCTCCTAACCAGCTGCACACCAGCCTGTCCTTGCTGTTGGCACTCCCAAAGTACGATCCAATACCATGAGCTTCGTGCATAGCTTCACTTGACACTCTTCGATGTTCTGAAACCCTTGGACCTTCATTAGTTTTGTGATGGTTGGAGTTGTGATTTCCTCCATCAGTGACATCTGTATCTGATCCCGAGTTCATCAATTTGCCTTCCAACACTTTGCTAAGTTCTTTTCTATTATCGTTGTTTAATGTGTCAGGTCTGTATTTACCGTTGGTTGGTTTTTCGTGGCGTTTTTCAGAGACAGCGACCACGGAGTATGGGGTTTTGATGTTGGAGTAGGACGGGTCGAATTGGTTGTGGTTGAATGGTTCCCTAGGTCGGAAACAGGAGCAGACCCTCTTGGCGGTGTGGTACACGCTGAAGAGGGAGATGAAGCAGTGGACCACGGAGGTGAGAAGGAGGCCGATGTTGGACAGGATCGGGGGCCAATAGTTGTCAACCTCTTCTTCTTCCTGAAACAAAGACATACGTTAATTCATTAAATACGCAGGTATTCATTTATTGTATATCTTTATAAATAAATATGTTCGTTTGTTCAAAATCTTAAATCTCCGAAAGTTCTTCATCGATTGCTTTGAAATTTTGTCACAAAGTTTGCTTCGAATACGTGTGAGACTTTTTAAAAAAACATCGCCATACGTTGGACGTAAAAGCAACACGCAATATTGTTTCTCTATCTGCACATACAGATTGACACACAGCAACGAGTGGCGGGGTAGAGCTACTATTAAATAACTAAGAAATAGTTAATTTTCATTTTCAGGACGGACAAACCATTGATTTTGAAACTTCCCGATTATTTTGATTAAATAGTGATGTATACAAAATTACTTGTTTTAATTAAATTAAAATAACACCAAAAAGTGAATTTGTAATTATCAAAGAAAAAAATTATTTAAAAATGAAAACTATATTGACTCCAAATCAGAAACACTTTTCTTAAGTCGCAGGTAGTTGTGCTCACGACTTGTTCAATATACCACACGCCAAAATACTCGTAGATGATCTAGCACAGCCATAGACTAAAGAGTTATATCCCAGTTTCCAGGTAGTTTGTGGGCTACGCTAGGTTTGTATAGACTGGTTTGTGATTTTATTCTAATACCTTTTCCCATGTTCTAACCTAACCTAACCTCAAAAACACGCAAAATTTAAAAACTTTTAAAAATGTAATATGTATGTTTGCGCGTGAATGAAGCAAATACATCAATGAGCACAGCATAATATGACGAGAGGAATGGTACTATTGAATGAACTATCTAAAATAGTTGATAAAATGATTTTTTCTTTAAATAACTTTAAAACTTGGGTATACCTATCTTTCAAAATGTTAAGAATGTTAAAATAAGAAATCTAGTCATGCAATAAAAAAATAAAAATAAAAATAAAATAAACTCTCGAATGGTGATCTGTCTGTTATCATTTTCAGCTCCCAATATCAACACTATGCTCTATGAAGATTAATATCCTAAACAAATCGATTGATAATTAATTAATCAATAAAGTAAATAAATATAAAATAATCGATTGATAATTGATTATTCAATCAAATGATATCGTAACTCCGTTAACCTTATCACGTTGAATAGAAGCATCAAAAAATTTTGTTATTCCTACATAATTGCAAAAATACATCAAATTTCAATCACAGATGTAAACAATAAAACCCTCTTATTATATAACAATTTATATACGTAGAGGCAACTTCATGAACATAATAACTGCAATAAAAGTGTGTTTATCTCAGACGTCGGCGTTTGCATGTTCAGGAAACTAAACAATGTACCGTTAATCATTTGAAGTCGTTTAAGATGTTTCAATAATGATTCCATGAACGCGAAAATTACAGCCTTTGTAGTAAAAGCATGCGGCAGGAGATATAACTCAACGTGTTATCGTATTTTTATTTTATTATTTCTCATTGCATCTAACACCTAAATGCACGATTCAATTATGATTGCCCACCTTCTTGTAGAGACCGGTGCAGAACCTAGTAAGTACTGCTAGTACCTAGCTAGAAATAGACGATTTGCGGTCAGAACTGGTGGAATTTTTGACAGAATCGGTATTGTTGGAAATTGTGATCGTCATGTAACATTTGGAATTAGATCGCTAACAATAGTACTCCTTATGTAGATGGCGATAAGGTTTAAATTCCCACTTTACATCAGCCACCTGTTTTGAATTATCGGAAATTGCCATTTTTGTACCCCCGCCACTTAGTATTGTCCATAGACTTTGGATTTTTTTTTAAATTAAAGTAACTTATTTTATTGAAATGATTATAGATCTGAATATATTTAATTTGCAAATGTACGAACACAATATTTTGGTAATTTATTTAACTTTCATCCTACATTTAATATTTTTTTAAATAGTTGTCTTTTTAGTTCATAGAAAATATAAATAATAATAATACTGAACATTTTTTTTAATAAATTTGCATATTAAACTGTCTCTATTTTTTGTGTATTTATCCATCTTCAGAATTAATTATGCTATTAATTATGCTCTGTAAATTAATGAAAAATAAGTTATATTTCGTAAATTTACATCACAGTTGTGGGGCGAATCGAGGTCCCTATGGTTATTTCGAACAAAGGGTTAAAATTTTTTACCTCAACCTTCGACCAAAAACACTAACAAACGACTTGGGAAACCAAAACACTGGACCACACCAAAACACACTGTTTTAGGGCCAGCCCTATGCGGGCGCAGTTAGAGAAATCCGCTTCGGGCGCCGAATTGTCAAGGCGCCAAGGCAATGATAATACCTAACACCTGTCCCAACACATCGCCTATGACTTTATTTTTCTCGAAAACGGCGCTACACAAAAAAACAAATCATCCCAATATTATTGATTATAGTGATCACCTACCCAGGCGTCTACTGGTTTTGACAAGGGGCGTCAAACTTATATTCGCCTCAAGCGCCTTTTGGCTCAGAGCCGGCCTTGTGTATCAATTCACCGTGAATGAGATATTACTTGAAAATACCAAGGAACTAGGAGTCCAAAACACCCTACACAAATATAAAAATTATTATGGTTTCACCGATTTTTTTTCTCCATTAATGGAAACAGTCCTAAATGATACCTTATGTAAATATGGTGTTTGTGAACCAACCTATATAAAAGTCCGCTTTGTAACCTAATGTTCCATTTTGTAACTTTCCAACGAGTTTGCCTAAGAAATTATCATGTTTTTTCTCACAAATAAATATCTAAAGAAGTGTTTTTCGTTATTTTTACTCTTAAAAAAGCTGAAAACAATTTAACACTCAAATGCAATGTATAGTTTTTTTTTTAATATTATTTAAAAATCGAAACTTTTTATTTGCAATTTTTGCAAATAATTAAAAAATGGAAACAATTTTTTTTTAAATATTGTTGTGTGTTTCATCGATTTCGCTGTTATATATATATTAAAAAATCTATACCGTAAGGTTATGTGAGTGCATAAAAGTTATCATTTAATATTATTCTAATCTTATTACAAAACAGATAAAACACACTCCAGATGGGCACTTCTACTGCGTTTTTTAAATAATAAACATAGAAAAATATATTTTCCTTTCTTTGGCGAAAAAATATTAAAAACTTACAGTTTATGAGATGACTTATTGATCTAATTTGAATATTCGCTCCTTCACATCGGCTTGGTGATAACTATCACCTTTAATTCAGATACTTCTAAATATTGAGCACAATCAGTTACCATTGAACTCAAGAAGCGCATAGATTTTCGGGAAGTCGCTGAAATAACTTAACCCAGTAACACCGTTACCAAACTCCCGATGCCTGGCTCCGGCCCTGTCTAAGTAAAGGGTGCACCGTTACGGCTTGCCCACTTCAGACAAGACTAAATAAAATAATGAAAAGGAATTATTACCGGCCATTGCTGGTGCAGCGTTGTTCTGCAGTTATCAAAGTTAAGCAGGAGACGAATCGAAATAATGGCCGTGTTGAAGCTTCATTTGCGGCTATTAATATGATGTTTCTTTGGTCGTGAAAAGCGTTGGAGATTTTCTTGAGAGTAGAAAATATTTGTTTATTTGCTTTTTGGTATTATTGTAGTGCTTTTACGACTTTCTATCGGATATAATTCTCTCACGTATTTTTTTATATAAACGCTGATTATTTATCGATTGAAATGCCGGACTAATAAATAATTCATGAAGAAATAACACAGGCGTGAATTTCACGTACCTACAAGTAGTAAATCTATATTTCAGTACACGTACACTACCAGTAGTAATTCTATATTTCACCCGATAAAAATGGCACTTCGAGAAAATAACACTTTATTTTAGAGACTATGTGTACATTTAATTATTTTATGAAAATTCACTTTTTGGAAGTTACGCTTTGAAATATCAAGACGAATTATTTGTTTGCTCCCGTACAAACGTTATATGAATATGAACAGTTTGGTAAAAAAATTATTTATTATTACAATAAAAATATATTAATTTTTTTTAGACCACTTTAATTTTAATTACATTCTACCGGTTTCGGAAGCACCCTACTAAAACTGTTTTAATATTCTCCTGACGTAGGAAGGGTGCTTCCAAAACCGGTAGAGTGTAATTAAAATTAAAGTGGTCTAAAACAAATTTACACATTTTTATTGTATATTACGACGAGCCAAAAAGTAAATGCTTATTACAAATATGTATTAATTATTAATTAATATATTTTTTTTCAAGATACAGTACAATACAATATAATATCGTATTGGTGATTCAATCCAATATTGAAGTTGTATGCCATTCTTGAAAAAAATGTATTTTCATAAAATAATTAAATCAACGCATAGATTATAAACTTACGTTGCGTTTACCAGAAACAACTTTCTCATTTTGAACATCAAACTGTTCGAAAATGCACGAATTGTCTATAATATCTATTTTTTATCAAACACCTTTGAAATCTCGCTAATTGTTTACAAGACATAATTTTCTAATTCCATCCAGTTAATCAATTAAGCACACATCACTATAACTGTGGAAATAATAATTATTATTATTAACTAATAATTACAAACTCAGCAGAAAACTTTACAAGAAACTTTGTAATTCGGAGCTTTTTTGCTTGCGTTTAAAGTTATTAAAATTCCTGTCTTGGAAACGAACAATGCTTACATGCGAATTGAATTGAATGCCAACACACAGAGTAAAGTAATTATTTGCAGATTTTTTTTTAAATCGGCAATCATACAACTGCGCGTGATCACGGAAATGTTACCGTGTGAAACGGAATAATCACGAGTGTAATTAATTATTATGAGAGAAGAAACACTTTCGTGACGAAGTTGACAAATTCTCTTCCTAGGCAAAATAACGAGGTCAGAATTGAATAAACGATTACAGGTATTTTTATTTAAATGTTCACAGTTGCTTAATCTTTTTTTATAAGTGGGAAAATGTATAGGTCTTCTGTACGCAATACTTATGTATGCTAAAATGTGGCGTATGTAATCAACGATGAAAGGGGAAATTAATGGTACACGGAGAAAAATGAGTATGACTTTTTTTATCAAGATACTGTTAAAAATTTGACTGCATGATCATTTCCCAAAATGTATTTATTTTATTGATACATGATTTAGAGAGTACATGTGGTTTTTTGTGATATTTCACCCTCCATGCTATGGATGACCCTGTGCTATGGCGGAAGAATAAAATATTAGACATTCGGAATATATCTGAACACGTTTTCACGCAGATGCTCTTGTCCGAATAAATTTAACGGACGAGACGCGAAACTATTATTATTTTGAATAACACGCGTTCGGACTTCCTCATAACATATTCGTGCACTACTGATAGTTTGTTATGAAATTTTTCAAATCATTCGTTGTAGGCATTGACGTAATTTCGTTGAGATTTGTATGTTATAGGCCTCCAGTCCCTTTTTTAACAGGAAAACGAATAATTAGAACAGATTTTTAATTAATTAACAATATTTCAATAATCAGTAAATTTTCACCGTGTAGATGAATTCGGGAAGGCCCGAGAAAGACATTGCACGATCAAGTGAAAAAAATTGTTGTGTGTGGTACCTATAAATAAATCAATATATATATATATTATGAAAGAAAGTGTACAATTTGCATGCCGTTAAAACTCCGAAACGAGTCCCGGTATGATCGAGGGAGTTAATGGAGTAGTAGCTCTCTATCCCCCATCCACGAAGAAAGTTTCCGTTTTTACCAGAACATTCCAGAATATTCAAAAGTATTCAAGTGCATTCCACAACATTCCAGAACATCCCGGAAAATTCTTGAATATTGTGGAATTTTCGGGAATAGTCTGGAACGTTCGGTAATATCCCGGGACATCCCAGAACATAATGAACTAAAAACGGGATTACAGGCCGTTTCCTGATAAACTTTTAGCAAATTCGTAAACGTGAAAATAAACTGATATCTCTAAAAAGTATATAACAAAGTCACTTTCCGCGCTGACTGTGCGCTTAGTTCTTTTAAACTATGCGACAGAGTTTGATAGGGTTTTCACTATCATTTAGAGAATTTCTGCCGGATGGTTAATAATAATAATACGTGGATATTATATTTATCACGTCAGCTAGTACTCAATTAATTAAACTTGTTGGAACAAAGGAGGAGTGAGGAGAACTCTTCCCTCATGGGGCCTTCAGTGAACCGATGGGGAGTGGACTTTTCCGCCATGGGGTCTTCAGGTAACCAAGGAAGAGTAGACTCCTCCATTGCAGGGCCTTCGGGGAACCAAGGAGGAGTGGAGAGGTGATATGAGGCTCTCTTCCCTTTGGGGGCCTTCAGGGAACCAAGGGGGATTGGAGAGGTGAAATGAGACCTTGGAAGACACATTGTGGAACCAGACAATATAGAAGACATAGCCACATATCCAATAACAACCCTGCTGAAGTTTATAAAAAGGACCGGGTGACTGTTAAAAGAATGAGGTAGAATGGGATTTAGCACAATGAGCCTATGTCCTAAGTGCTCACGGGAACTACATGTAAACCGTCTCCGCTCAATAATTTATTTAATTATTTATATTTCCACCTTAAAAAATCGCCAAGTTTTCAGGTAAGTACACTAGAATTTACAACCTCTAAACTTTTCTCCAAACTCCAAAACTTTTTCTCCAAACCAAACTTTTCTCCTTTTCCTTTAAACCACTCATCACCCCGAGCAACGTCCGTCGTACTTGAAAGCTAATAAAAAATATTAATTAGAAGTAAGGTTATGCAACATATCATCACGAAGGGTTAAATAAAGGGGAAAATCCGAGGTGTAATAATTAACAAGGAACAATTAAACACCAGAAGCGACCCCAGTTCTAAAACTAAGTAGCGAGGATGCGGAACAATAATAGGTGTGTTTGATCAATACGATATTTGATGAGTCTGGTTTTCAATTACTTTAATCTTGATCTGAATTATATACATATAAGTTGTTCTGAGGTTAAGTGCACTAACTTCGAAAGGTGAGAAATTCGTCATCATTATCAATTTCATATTTCTTTAAAAATCATTTTTAAGGCGATGCCATACGTAGTAATGCAAAATCATGTGTTTTTGGTTTGAGAATTTGGTCGCCTAGAAATCTTTCAGATGCTTTATTTAAATACTGCGAGTAGAATACATCTTTGCCTTTGAAATAATCGAGTATTTTTTAGATAAGTCTTTTTATAAGCCCAGAAAAAAATAATGTACAAGACCTATGAAAACTGCTTTAAAGTTCAAAATCTCCTACTTACGAACCCATTTTTGGTTATGATTTTATTGTATAATGCGATAAATTAAGTTATTTATAAAATTATCGAAAAAACATTAAATATTTATGCCTGAACATCCACAAAATAAAATAAAAGGCACTTTTTGGCCATGTTTTTTTCTTGCATAAATCAAAACAGGCGGATGGTGTTAAGCGGGAATTTAAACCTTATCGCCATCTACGTAAGAGTTGTTATTGATAGCGGTCTAATTTAAAATATTAAACGACGTATTGCATCGCCTTAACTGACACACAGATATCAGCCAATATCGGATGTAAGGTAAAAAAAAGTATTGGTATTGTTTCAAGTACTGTGCCGTGGTAAGAAAAACACAGCGTCTTCCTTGAGAGTTTTCTGTGTTTTTACATAACACGGCAGTATTGTGTAATTAATGATTACAGTTTTATTGAATTTATTTAAACATTAATCATTATATACATATACAGTTAATATTGAATCGCAGCCATGTAACAAGTAGCAGGGTCGGACCTGACCCAAATGACGCCTTAAGCCCCGCATTCCCAATTTCTACCAATTTATAACAAATTTCTCTTTAAATGTTTTTTAAGTACTAAAAAAATATATCTTGTTTTTGAAGATAATATCTTTACATTTATGCCGAAACGTTAATTATTTGAAATTCCCTCGATAGAAAAAAATTGAAAAAGTAAGCTCAAAAAATTATTAAAAACACGTTTTGTTCTGTTATTCAATATCTTATAGGCATGAAAAATTCACAGTGTGTCTTTAAATGCAAATAAAGCATCTGTCGAGAGATTTTTGCTCTATTTCAAACGAGTCGTGTTTTATTAAATATTTTCATAATTTTCGCTTAACTGCTATAGTTTTTTACACCTCCAAAAAGTGATTTAAAGTCATGAAAAGTGACGAAACAAAAACTAGTTTAAATATGTTACATAGGTAACTATTAAACCTAGTTTTTTTATTACTTTTTAAAGGTGTGTTGAATTGTCAATTTGATGAAATATCATGGGACCAGTTTTTTAAGAATAACGCGCTCCCTCTAACATTCGTATTTTCATATCTCCCTTTCAAACCATGTTTGAACGCTTACTACGGGGCCTTAAGTATTCTCAGCGCCTTGGCTCCTTGGCGCCAGAGCAAGTCGGCGTCCGGACCGGACTGCTCCTATTGCGCCTGCAGACGACAGGCCCTGATAAGTAATAATAAGGTTAACTACCATAAAGGATAAGTTTGTAGATTCAAACTGTTTTTTGCCATCGCATTGAGGTTGCAGTAAACAACTCAACAATATGGTATGTGCGGCTTGTTCAGTGCAGCGGAAAGGCTCTGGTCTATGGTATGTGGTCTATGGCCAGTGACTTGAGTAACTGTGCCAATCAAACCATGGCCACTCGCGTTTTACTCTTCATATTTTATTGTTGTGTTTTAATTGCTTCTTTTTTCTTCGCGGAAATAATGGATATAGTCGGTCTCGATTCACTGCCTGCCCATCCGACACTAATGGCTGGAGGTTTGCATGTGGTCACGGCCTGAAGACGGGTTTGCACTCTAGCGAATCTTCGCTGTCAAGTGCAAATTTATACCTCTAACCTAACCGTACTAGGGGTCGTATGTCACGTCATCCTTCTAGTATATTCTGTCTTTTTAGTTTTCATGCAAGACCAGTGAGAAGGAAGATTTTTCGTCGATGACGTACGTACGACCTTTCCTGAGACTACAATATTCTACATCACCTAATGTACAGGGTTTTCCAATAAGAGGTGTTATTTTAATATTCAATCGTAAAAGATCAATAGTTTCGTTGCTTGTGTGGCACATAGCGCCGTTTGGTTGAAAGTAAACGTTGTCCAGATTAATACTATCCAATTTCGGCCATAAAAAATCATTAATCATCTTTCAATAGCGTAATCCATTCACCGTAACTGTTGCTCCAGCTTCATTTTCGAAAAAGTAACGTCCAATGACTCCGCCGGACCATAAACCGCACCAAACAGTCACACGTTGAGGATAGAGAGGGTTTTTTTAACAATAACTCTTGGGTTTTCCGAGCCCCAGATGCGACAATTTTGCTTGTTGAAAAAGCCACCGAGGTCTGGGCCTCATCACGCAAGATGATTTGCATTTGATTCACTCAAGTGAATTTTAATAATTTCAATGCGTTGTTGAAGCGTGTATCGTTCCGTTTTTATTGATGGCGTAGTTTCTACTTGTCAAATGTTAAAAAATAACAGTTTCAAAAGTAACATCTACCGAAATAGCGGGCTATTCAAAATAACACCTCTTATTGGAAAACCCTGTATTTATGATATTTCAAACCATAATGGGGTATTTACACAAACTATGAATACCGTTAAAAATGTTTGGAAGATTTTCAATTTATAAATTTTTCTGATTATAATTAACGCATATAAATATGTTTTTTTAATATTTTCATTCATAATTATGGATTTTAAAATGATGTAAAACCGCACACTCCAAAACGGTTCCGACTGGCTACAAAGACATTACGACATAGAAAACGCCAATGTCTGATAATACTGTTGTCACCAAAGTCGCCCGGCGTGACTTCAACGACGCCGAATTCACGAATAAAAACGAACACGTCGTTTTGGCGGCAAATCAAAAATGACACATTTTAAAACGTTAAGAAAATTTATTCGTCAACAAAGAAATAAAATTCAATTCGAATTTTTTTAGAGAATAAAAAACAGTGAAAATACCCTATTATTGGCACCCTTCACAATTTTGGTTCTACAGGCCCAACTGCCCGGAACCAGTAACACTGTGGCATCCATATTTGTGGTAGTTATGAGGCTGAATGAAGTGGAAAAGGGAAGAAGTGGGGAAGAGGATGGGTAGAAAGTACCTGGCTGTTCAGATCGGATCACCAGCAACAACGTTTCGACTGTGAATGGTGGTCTTTTTCTAGGGCGATACCAAGGCTAGTCTACCACTCTGGAACGAGGTGAACATGTATGTAGGTACTATATTTTAATTTAATTTATGCGAAGTAATCATTACACAGAGTTATTAACAACAATGACAGTCCTGCCATCGTTGCCACTATTAAATTCAATGTGCCGACTAAGAATTCGAGACAAAATGTAACATTCTTCTGCAATACATACACAAACTATCAGACACACTCTCTAACCAATAGGATGCATGATCGGGATAACAAGTTTGGGGATACTATTGATATATTTATTGACACCATTTACAGAATTACCAGCACTTTGTTGAATCCTACAAATTAGAGTAGAGTTGGTAATAAAATTTTAGTGATTTGTCTTATACATAATATTTAATATTGTTCAAGTTTTTTATATTATTTTATGTTACTGTTACATGTTTTACTAATATTTTTTTATATTCAGTTTATCATTTTACTGTTATCATGCTTTATTTTTTTGTTTGTTTAATTTTCGATAGCTCACTAGATACATTCTATTTTCAAAATCCATGTAAAACCCCGGCTGGGCGTAAAACCAAATAAAATAAAATGTTATTTTGCCTGGCCGGGATTTGAACTTATTTTCTCTGGGCCCGGAGCTAAGAAACTTACCATTCTACCATGGAAGTAGTTGAACAAAGCATTCAAAAAATGTTCCAAACCGTATTATCAGTGGAAATGATAATGTGTTATTTTATGTCTGACTCTCGCCGCAGTAAAAACGTTTATTGTTGAACGTAGTTCTTTTTTTTATTATTAGATCAGATGCAAGTCTACTTTCGAAATAAACACTGATAAAATTACAATACAATTACAGCGGAAGACACTACTTATACACAAGTTGAATGCGTGTTTGTATACAACGAAATTCTGAAAGGCTACGTCGAAGATAAATGTGAACAAAAACTTTAAATTAATAATTGCTTTTGATTAATTAGACATCACTAAAATCGAATATATCATATTTATTAACATACTAACATCAAAATGTTTACATTTGCATTTTCTGTAAACTTTCACACCTGTTGTTCAACAAAGATGATGAAGACCTGCGATTAAATGAACACAGAAAGTATTAATTATCTTTTATGGAATCTAATGATTTCTGTTCTCTGTTTTCACAATTTCAACACATTGATAAATGCAGCTATCTATTATCATTGTAGTCTTTTTTGTGTAAGTAGGTACCTGTTTTTATGTAAGTAGGTACCTATTTTTTGTCAAAGTAGGTACTTTTTTGTAAGTAGGTACCTATTTATTATTATTTTTAAATATGGGTTCCATGATAACTCAACACAGTGACAATTCAACACACTTTTAAAAAGTGATATAAAGTCATTAGAAAAGATGAAATTTTTTTTTTAACGTAGCCTAACCTAACCTAATCTAACCTACTTAACCCAGTTAATAAAGTTTTTGTTTCATCACTTTCCATGACTTTATATAACTTTTTAAAGTTGTGATGAATTAGCATTGTGATGATAATTGTTTAAAAACGTTAGGTACAGAAGTCAATTCAAGAATTACAAGAAAAACGAATTAAATTACAAAAACTATTCAATCACCATACAAAAAACAAAATAAATATGTGTGCTTTTACTGAGTAAGAGCGCAGATCCGTTAAAAATCACGGGATATTCTGAATTTTGAACAATTCACTTTCAATTTTGAAAATTGCAAATAAAATAATTTTCAGATAAAAATATTATGATTATGTGTACATACTTTATCGCTTGTTTGAATTCTTCAACCAATCAGTTCCAATTTTGAAAATAACAAGTAAACTCAAAGCAAATTTGAGTTCATCGAACCAGATTTCAAGCTTGGCCAAGACACAGACAATAGAAATTAGTAAGTTTTATACTAAAATGACTTTTTGCGTTATGAAAATTTGAAACGAAAGGAACCACTTGTAAAATTACACTACTATATTGTAGTAGTATTAATATTATAATAACTCATTATAACTACACTGAAAACAAAACTTGTATTTTTGTTGAAATACTACACAACGTTATTTTTGAGTGGATAACCGCCGCCGTGATAAAACACCATGATTCAAAATTGAAGACATGTTTGAAATGGGTTTAGCTGTTTAGTTAGTAGATCTGAAAATCCCAGAAGGTTACTTCCCAGCCTTTATTTTCCAACATCTTTTACCCCCCGTATCATTGCTAATTCCTTTATTTGCCGAAATTGGGAGGTACAGTTTTTGAAAATTCGTTGTTCCTATGTGCAGTCTTTGCAAAATGAAAATCATTTCAACCGAAAATTGTATTCAGAGAAGGTTTGATACAGAAACATACATAAAAAAATAAAATTTAGCAAATAACATACACGATACACGTAAATGCGGGTTGAGTTTTTTTTTTGATCCACAATAATTACGGTTCTTGTGCTGGGCAACCTTTTTCATTCAAACCTTAATTTTGGATTTGGGTCCAAAATACTTTACAAAACTGCAAAAATATATTTTAATCAAAATTTATAGCAAATATCTAATACGGACAAGAGGAGAAAGAGACTCCAATTCACCTATGGTGCCAATGTCCCGCTCTGCTGGGAATAAGGTTCAGATACCTGGGAAGACACAGTGTGGAACCAGAAGACATCGCCACATATCCAATGACAGGCCTGGTGAACTTCATAAAAGGGACCGGGTTACTGGCAAGGGAATGAGGTAAAATGGGAGATAGTACAATGGGCCTATGGCCTAAGTGCTCGCGGGGAACGTAAGTAAACCGCCTCCGACTTAAAAAAAAAAAATAATAATAATAATACGGACATGTGCTATTTTATTTATTTATTTGTGTTTGAAATTATAAAATATACGCTATTAAGGCGAAGCTTAATTCCAAATCACTACTTTGATTAATATTTATAAAGAATTGGTGTACGTTATGAATACCAAAAAATATGCTTTAGATAAATTGAAGGTTTTCCTATCGTTTCGGTTGAGTAGAATGCAAATAAAATAATAAAATACTCAATAAAAAATATAGTTGTTAACTACTAAAAAAAATTTTTTTCAAAAGAAATGTATGAACGAGTAAAGGAAACAACTTAAAAAATACATAGTATTATAGCTAAGATTATCTGTGACAGTTTCAATTGATTAACTTTTTTGCTTTCTTATAACATTATTTAGAAAATAAATAAAAACCATTTTTGTGCTTGAAATCGAACGTTTCTAGACTCCGTTTGTCAAGCGATTTTAATGCCTATTACCTACAATATACGGTATACCAAGATTAAACACATTTTTGGCTTGTAGTTTCCTTTTAAGGTAATTAATTTTTCATGATTTTGAGGCAACTTTGGTTAAGCATGTTGACCTCAAATCCAAATTAATTTAATTTTGTATGAAAAAGGTCGCGCAGCCGTTCCTCTTAAGGAAGCTATGTACCTGTTGTTTTAATGACTTAATGTGAAGGCGCTCATAGGAAAAAAAAATATTATGCAATCTCATCAGTTTTCGTGTTCGGTTTTACGGTGGTAATAATGAACTTACAGTGTAAGCTAGATAGACTGTTGTAATTAGGATATTTTCACATAAACTTGCTTATTTGAGTCGATGAGGGTATTTAAAAAGATTGGGCCTTAACTTTGTTTATTACGGCTTACGTTTATTACGTCTACGTTTATTACGTAATAATACTCATTAATACACAGTAAATGGTTGTTTATCAGCTGTGTAATATTTAAAATATTTTTATTGGTAAGGTGGAATGTGTATTAGGTATGGAACCAATCTCTTAGGATTCATATGGTAAAAATATTTCTGTTAAATTAGTGCTGTGAATGCTTAGATTAAAATCGTTATATTTTAGTAACTGTTTTAATAATAACAAATTTTAGATACTCGTATGGTAACTTGGTACTTATATGATAACCGCAATTGTAAGAGCCCACCATATCAAACATTTGTCTTACGTAACCTTACAACACCATTATACTTATCGAGGTACAACATTTTTTAATGCACTTTCGGATAAAATCAAAACTGTAAAAAATATATTGCTTTCAAATTGAAAATCAAACAACTTTTAGATAAACCCAACAGTAATCACAAGTTTTAATTTCATTCGATAAATTTTTCAAGTACTTGATTATATGAGCCCATTTGAAATTTAATGGATTGAATCGTGTTAAGGACCAAAAGGTAATTAAGAAATTAATTTATAAGCAATTAACAAAATATAAACATAATATAATATTTAAAAAGAAAACTATATATATACATATTTGATTTTTTTAATATCCTCTAAAATTATTTTATCAGCTTCGAAGTATTTCTATTGTGTCCCGGTTATTTGATTGATTTGTTTGGTTACGTTTATGGTTTTTGTATTTTATTTAGTACCCATTTCGTACACTATTGCCAGCTCTGTCTTTTAACAATTCTCAATTAACTAATTCTCTTTTAACAAAAAAACTCTGTACCTATCAATTCCTACCTAACAAGTAGTATATTTATATTTCTTATATTTTCTAAATTTAATAACTATTTTATTATTTAGTAATACTATTTTTTTCAAAGTTGTAATTAATTTTATGTTCTTATTTATATTAAATTATTTAAATTTCTCATCTAAGTTTATTACTATTTGTTAATTATTATGTACCTCTATAAATATAATTTTACGCCTTATAAACCATAATGACGCCATTCCCCAATGAGATAATTTCTCAAATGAGTTATGCTATTTCTGATAAACCCCTCCCCCCTCCTTTCACTTCTTCTTTCCAATTGTAATCTATATATAATTTTTAACTTCGGAGTATACTTACTCCTGATGAGGTGAACTTCGTTCATGAAACATGTGGTGGTTGTATATAATAAAGTGATGTAAACAAAGTTATTTGTGTTTTAATGAAATATAGTTTTATAAGATTACATTATTTTATCTATTTCCGTTGTATATCAATGCATATGTATGCAACAACATGTGAACATTATATTTATTGGACAATTTTTATAGCGCCGCTTTTGTGAGATATCACCTCAGGGGCGCTATATTGTAATAATCTATTAACAATATATACTCACCCTCTCTCTGTGAATGACCTAATATCTACATATTAAATGTAACTATTGTTACATCATTTAAACTGGGCGAAGCCCAACCAAGTGCCTCCCGCAGGGCCAAGCATCAAAAAACCCGCGGAACGAGTTTTTAACTGTTAGTAATTATTATCATTCAAACAAATCAGGTGCCTAAACTCTAGTATAAAAAGCCTTAACTATATAAAAAAATTACAGCCGTTACTAATTAATTTACAGACCCAATATTTATTTAAAATATCATCCTTATTCTTGATATTTAATGTGTTTATGTTTTTTAAATTCTGTTATTTTCATACAAAGGTAACTGAATTTGAATTATTTACATTGGAATATTCCACTTCTTTTCATTGTAAACTATGGGTAGATAAACACAAGATCTAATAAACTTCTTCTTATATTCTTTGTTTAAAGCCCCGTATTAAGCATTTAAAGATGGTTTGAAAGAGAGATATATAAATACGAATGTTAGAGGGAGCGCGCTATTATTAAAAAACGATAATAATTGAGGGAAAATGGCGAAAATATTCAACAAAAAACGACTCGTTTGAAATGAACAAAAATCTCTAAACAAATGTTTCAGTAGCATTTGAATACACACAGAATTTTTTCATGCCTATAACATATTAAATTTTTATTTATTTATTTCTATACATATCAGTGTCTACCAAATATTTACATTTGTATATAATACATAAATTTAAAACTGTTAATATGTTTTTTTTTATGCTGGGTGTGAGGTAGGTTTGAGTAGGTGACACTGTGGTGGGTAATGTTATATGTTTCGTGAACACCTCACTGGGAGAACCTGTGCTGAGGTGTTTACGTGGTTATGATTAAATGGTACATGTATTTATGTGTATTGGTTAAATATTCTTATATAAATGTAAGTTGGAATTTTAATTTTTTTTTGTAAAGGTTGTTGTACATTGTTATTTAAAGATATATTTATTTAAATGCACATTTATATATATAAATGTACATATATACATACACCCATGTATACACATACATACATAAATACACATATATGCATGCATACACACATATAAATAAACACATGTATACATACATACACATTTATCAATGATTATGTTTGGTTTGGTGTTATAATGTTTTGTATAAAGTGGATATCTTGTTTTTTGATCCAGGCTGTGATCAGTTTTTTGTGAATGTTTGTGTATGTATTTCCCGTTAGTAGTATTTTCAGAGTGGTAGGCATACAATTAAAAAGTTTTGTAGCGTCATACTGTTTAGAACGTAAAGTGTTTTTTAATAATTTTCGGAGCTTACTTTGCGATTTTTTTCTGTCGAGTGAAATTCATATAATTAACATTTCAGCATAACAAATGCATATATATTATCTTGAAAAATAACTTGTTTTGGAACTTAAAACTTAAAGATTTAACGTGATCCTTGTTATAAATTGGTAGAAATCAGGTATGCGGGGGCTTAATATAATATTATCTATTCATTTCATACTATGACCGTTATTGATTGGAATTCGTTTAATGATGAGAAATTTGTTTAATAATTCAACGTTCAAATTATTTTTGGGTTAGGGAACATTAACTAACCTAGTAAGCATGGTATGAAAAGCTGCTTCAATGTTTTATATATAACAATATCTGTATATATGTCAAAATGACAATACAAAGTAAAATTGCAATTATTGGAGAAATAGTAAATATGTTACCTTTTACTTTCTCTGAAAAGCAAATAGCACTGAGTAAACAAACGGTTTGACTAAGTATCAGTAAAAACAACGTGACCGTTCATTTATTTGTCCGCCGGCTGACGCAGCCCGTTGTGCCGTAATATAATAATTACTTGCATAATAATAATGTAAGTAATGAAAGGGTATACAGGTAAACGCAGAAGACGGAGCGGGGAGTCGTGACACGGTAGAACAACAAACTACGAAACTTCCACATACTTCATTTCACTTCGGCGTTGCTTTCAAAACGTAATTACTCTTCATTGTAATCAATCTTTTAATTGCGCCAGGGCTATGTGGAAATAGCAGCTCATTCGATACATTATACTACTTATTATTTATATAGAAAATGTGTTTATGGGACGCTTATGTTCTGTGGAATCCTTTGCTGCAACTGCAGGTTGTAAGATGCACTAAGAAATGTGATTATGACTGATTTATTTAAACAACTTTAAAAACTTAATTGCAAACCATTTCCTAACAAAATATTTGTCGATTCAGAATATATTGAAACAAGGGTTCATGCAGGTATCCTTTTCCTGAAATATAACGACTAAATGTTGCAATATTAGTGAGTATATTTAGTAATAAAATGTTGAACATGCGTTCCAAAGTTTCGTGCAACATAAACGGAGAAACAAATCCTGAAGTAATTGCCAATATTTTCAAAAAACATTTCGCGACTACTACCCCGACCATCTCCTCAAACGAAACGCATTTGAACGCCTATGATGATATTGACCCCATAGTCACTGCAAACATGGTGAAAACCGCCATTAAAAACATGAAATCCGGAACATCAACAGGACATGACGGCTTAAGTATCGAACACGTCAAACATGCAGGGGTAGCGATTCTGAAACTACTGGCAACATTGTTTACCGATATCATAAAGAGTGGTTATCTACCCAAAGACATGACAAAGACAATCATAATACCGATAGTAAAATCTAAACTGACAGACATAACTTTACAGGAAAATTACAGACCGATATCCATCGCCACAGCGACCGCCAGAATATTTGAACGAGTTCTCTTAGACCAAGTCGGACCCCAATTGAAAACGAAAGACAATCAGATGGGTTTCAAAACAGAATGCTCCATGGACTCAGCCATATTCTGCGTAAAACGGACGCTGGAATACTACAGGAAAAAAAAACAACAACTTACGCATGCTTTTTGGATCTTAGTAAGGCATTCGACAGAGTTTCCCACCCCCTACTATGGAAAAAACTAAAGGAAAGAGGGATACCATGGAAAGTGGTAAAAATTCTCGAATCATGGCATAGTCAACAGGAAAACCTTGTAAAGTGGAAAGACGGATTCTCAGAACCCTATTTCTTGAAAAGCGGGGTCAGACAGGGGGGATGTATGTCCCCAGTACTGTTCAACTTATACATGGACGAATTAACCCACAGGTTAAACAATGCTGGAGTGGGCTGCCACATCGGAGGTCTATGTGTTAACAATATGAGCTACGCAGATGATATGGTTCTGATGGCACCGTCAATACGGGGATTAAGAATTCTCCTGAAAATCTGTGAGGAATTTGCTCACGAAACCAACATGATCTATAATGCGAAAAAAACAGCACTGTTGGTCATAAAACACGGAGAAGGCCCAAAAAACATTCCCCCAGTCTTTTTGAACGGTGAGATTCTGAAAACAGTAGAAACCACAAAATATCTAGGACATATCATCAACAACAAGTTAACGGATGATGAAGATATTGACAGGCAGAGGCGTGTACTGAGTATAAAATGTAACATGCTCAGTAGAAGATTTCGGCTCTGTAGTCCACGAGTGAAAAGGACGCTCTTCTTAGCCTTTTGCACCACCCTGTACACATGAGAGCTCTGGGCTAATTTCAAGAAAAGAACAATGGAAAGGCTTCGGGTTCAATATAATAACGCCTACCGATTGATGTTCGGACTCCCAAGGCACTGCAGTGCCTCCTCGATGTTAACAGAAGGGCGAGTTCCAGGATTTACAGCTCTGTTAAGAACCAGGATTGCAGGACTGAGGGAAAGGATAAACCATTCCAGAAACACTATTATCATAGAATCCCGTCTGACTTCAGGATCGAGCATTGAAGACCATTGGAGAAAGATACTTGCTCCCACAATCTTAGATCCGATGGATTTCCGTGCTTCTCTGCTTTAACTTAATTTCATTTTCTATTTAATTTTTTTTTTTTTTTTTAATCTCTTTTTATTTATGTTACTTTATGTAAATATTATTTGTACTTATATCCTCTATGGATGTGTGGGATTGCACTAACCTCCCCACATCCTGGAATAAAGAATTTATTATTATTATTATTAGTATTTTTATTAACATATAAGACGGTAAAACAAACTATATATTTTAATGTACTTATTTTTATACATAAAATTAAAACAGGGATGATGTCTAAGGAAGTGAATAGTAAAATAAATTACAACCCCGAGATACACGAACACGGGACGAGAAATGCAAGGAAAATCAGATTGACAACAAGTAAAAAAATCAAGCACCCAGAAATTTCACATGTACCAGGCCATTCCAACTGTATAACAAAATCCCGAAGGAAGTTACCGAGATTGAGAAGATAGTTAAATTTAAAGAGGAATTGAGAAAACATGTTTTCCTCAAATATAGTATTTTTTGTGACATATAATATGTACTTACATTTAAATATTTAAAGATCCAATGTTTGCCAATTACTGCAATTTTTTTGTATTTTTGTGTGAGCTAACTTAAGATTAATATCTAAATATCCAACATCCTAATAACAAATTCGTGTTTTACCGATAGTTTTTAGGAAACCTGTCAATTCATCCGTTGACGGCCTGTAGTCGCGTTTTTAACAGGAAGAGGAATAATTTGACCAGATTTTTAATATTTTTTTAAAGATTTTATATCAAAGTAAGTAGTCAGTTAAAGTAAAGTTTTCTCCGTGTTATTTGTAAATTGATCCATTGTAATAAATAACACAAATAACAAATAACATAAGATCACAATGGAACTCTCCGTGGTAGACCAGTTAGCTGCTTAAAACAAGACTTAAAACTAGGCAATTTAAAAAAAAAAAAACATTTTTTATTATACGGATATAAAATATTGTACAATTGCATCTCGTTCCAAAGTGGAAGAGCTCTCAACATCGCCTTGCCGAAAGAATACCATTCAGAGAGTAAAACATGTTTGAGTTGGCTTCTGCTATACCTGTGTCACACACTTAGCATGCCTAGATTGCGTCTGTGCATTAGAGATAGCAATCAGTCTGCTAATAACGAATGGTCTTAACTTTGACTGTAACTTTGACCAGAATCCATTAGGTATATATTGTAGGGCTCCAGCCCAAGGATGGCTCCCAAATTCAATAGTTGAGTGTACTTGCGTTTTGTACAGGGTTAGCAGCTGGTCATTATTTATGAATCTACTAATCCTGTACAAGGCGTTTTTATGTGTAGGATAATTTTAACTGAATCGTACAGTGAGAAAAAAAAGAGTATTGCAAATTTACTAAGAATTTATTCAAATTATTGGTAATTCGGTTAAAAACGAAATTGCAGGCCATTTCCCGATAAACTTTTAGTAAATTTCTAATATATCTGAAGAATACTTGCATTTTCCTTCATAATATATGATGACGAAATATGAAAATATTATGATTTCTTTTAATACGTTTTCCGTCATCGTGATAATATATTCATGTTTTACATAAAGTTTATCAAGAAACCTATTAATTAGTTAATTAAGGGCCTGTAATTTTAACCAAATCATTAATTGAACATATTGATTACACTGATAATTAGCGTCAAGCATCCGCTTAACTAATTCATCTACCGATTTATAACAAGTTTTTCTTTAACTTTTTAGGTTTCAAAAAACAAATGTGTTATTTTTAAAGATAATATCTATATATTTTTTATACAGAAACTTTAATAAAATCGCAAAGTAATCTCCAAAAATTATAAAATATACTTTTGTTCTGTTTTTGAACATTTTACAGGCATGAAAAAATTCACATTGTATCTTCAAATGACACTAAATCATTTGTCGAGAGATTTTTGCTCTATTTCAAACGAGTTGTGTTTTATTAAATATTTTCACCATTTTCGCTAAATCATTATCGTTTTTTTAATATTAGCGCGCTCCCTCTAACGTTCCTATTTACATTTTTCCCTTACAAACCATCTTTGAACGCTAACTACGGGGCCTTAATAGATTTTGTAATAATAATTCATTGTTTTTATTTACATGTCCACTATTTAATTCATTGTATAGTGTAAACGTTATGATATTTTACTAGTTGAAAATATTATGTAAAGCTGTACTTATTGCATCTATTATTGAAAAAAAAACATTAAAAGTAGCGTTCTCACTTCTGTAATCTGTTACAGATTCAAAAATTTATTATTTCATTAGAACGAATATAATTTTATACCATATAATCGTAAATAATATTTCTCCGTAATAGATAATGCTTGTCTAGTAGTATTATTATTGTTGGTTTTATTGCCTTTTCATGGTACATATGGCGCATTAAAGAACTAATAACAACGGGTTTATGTCTATACTAAATCAATATTTACTCCACAACAATTCGGTCATTATTAAGTTGATTTATACTAAAGCGGAAAATAGAGTGCGGAATGTGAAAACCCACTCGCGTTTATATTACTTTATTTTATCGACAAAACTATAAATTTCCGGTGAAAATCAATGTATTGTATATTTACTGTTACATCTCTAGAATACATTAGAGAATTTTATGTTGAGGTAATGAATATTTTACGACAAATGTAGGTTGCGCGCTTTACCGCGCGTTGATATAATATACAGCTATCATTATGAAAACATAAATAATAATTTTATTTTTTAATAACATGTAACTCAGTGGCGGCCCGTGACTTTTGAATGTGATAGAATGCTAAGTTTGATAAAATCGTCATTTTTTATGTTATCTGGTCCAAAACGATTTATTTTCGAAAATACAGTTTTTCGTAAGATGGTTTTCAGGAAATTTCAGTTTGGCAGCGCACTTTACCATTTCCTCAAAATCTTCACATGATAAACAGAATTTTCGAAAAAGAAATATTTTTTCGACTACAATAATGGCAATAATGCAAATAATTTAAATATTAGCACCATCTGATACACCAAAAAGTCACGAGCATAATTTAAAAAACAGTTATAAGTTCATTCATAAACCATGAAAACAACATATAAATGAAAACAACATTTTTTTTAAATGATCACTATAAATCATATTTTTCGGTTAAAAATTCTTTAAAAACAGACAAAGAATAAAAGTCAAACCTCATTTCTTCTGACGTCTCTCAGTAGTCCAGTACCAGCTAGCACCGCAGCCAAATTTCCGGCTGCCAGAGACACGAGGCTCAACGCCAGGAAAAACGTCAGGAAAAGGTTTCCCATCCGACTGCAACAGAAGAAAAAACAGTTAAAACAAACTATTCAGATTGAGAAATACAATAATTTTGAATCAGGATCCTCGACTTTGAAGAATAGTGTCTCGGTGTAACGGTGTAGCATTTTATTAATACAAATCTTTCATTTTATTTCAAGATTGATGAAATTTTGCATTCTTCACCTTCAAAACAAGAAGAAGGTTTCTAAAAAACACCCCATTTCTATTTCTCACCCCTTAAAATAGAATTTTGATACTTTTTGGTAAAATATTACGTTTAAAATAAGAAGAAAATTATTTTCTACATCAGTATTATAAAAACTCTTGTTAAAGCCCGGACAACTCCGGGAACTTCAGTTAGTATTGATATATATTCTACAGGTGGTAGAACGCTCAGCTAATTATAAGAATATAATGTGTCTTATTAAAAATTCAGGCGTATTAGATCTATCAAAAAATTTATAAATAAAGATGCAAAAGTCGGTCATTTTGAATACATGTGGGATAACGAAAGATTTTTTAAATATTTATGTTGAGGGATCAGTGGGATTTATAGGCCCTGTTAGGAGTTCTACCGAGCCGAACCCTGTGATATGAAAATATCTGGAGTCGGTGAATTATTTTCCCATTTGATCTCTGGTGAGTTGACGTGTTGTTCTTGTATTGTTTTGTATTTATTTTGCTTATATAATGCACTTGCATAATGTTGATTGACTAGATGATCATTTGTGGAAAAGTGTGTGGAAGGGTTTAGTTTTTTCTATGGCGAAGATTTAACCCGGACATAAAATCGGAAGTTATATAAAAAAAATCTGTGAGAAATAGTGAGGATGCAGACGAATTCTTCAATTGACGTTTTTTTACTGTAATGTTTATTACCGCCTGTATCTGTGTTTTCTCCAATAAAAAATAATATTTTGCTAATTTATGTAGCTCCGTTTTTGTGAAAAATCACGTCAAGAGTGCTGTACGAACATATTTATTAAATAATTAATACAGCTGACTTACGACGAAGACCTATGACTACTGTTATAATGGTATACAATATATTAACATATGTAGAAACTTACAACTGACATACTTACATTTAAAAATACATTGATAAATACTCTTTCTGTAGTTGTCATATGACATATGAATTGAATTCATTTACTATACCGCAGACTGACTATTTTTTCTTTAAACGTCTTTAAATGAGTTATAGGTACTAACAGTAATTATTTATTGCTAAAATTAAAAAAAAAAAACATTTTATGCAGGTACTTAGCGATTATTTATTAAAAAAAATAAGTTCACTAAAATGACACATCGATTTCGTACATTTATCACAAAAAATCCTAAACATACATAAATGCGTTCAGAATGTATTTCCATTGTTATTCAAGGCCAGTGGGTAATTTCTAACTTTTTCACTTTATTTATATAACATGAAAACGCCCACAGAGAAATTAATTTCAGTTTCATCAAAATCTCTAATCATTGCTTAATTCAACCAATCTATCTCTGTATCGGAGCACCTGTTGGCTAAACAATGGAACATTACAATATATTTTCACCAGTGTGGCCTGGTTTGAAATGGTTTTTTGAGTTTTTGTGGACCGGCTTTATATTGTAGCAAAATGCACGTGGACTTGCGAATTCCACTAAAACGAAATTTCTTTGTTGAGGCATTGATATTGTACACACTAGGTGAGTTTGCTGGCAGTAAACATACAAAAATGGTTATATGGCTGGCTCAATGATTTATCTTCTTAATATTCATTGTTGAAGTGTGTTAACACTATTTATAAGGTATAATGCAACCGAAACCGGTCGACTTATATAAATCAAATAAAGTGGTTTAAAAAAAGTTTTAAAAATATCTTATCTATAATGTCAAGCCACAAAGTGTTTGCTTTTTTCGATAAATGTTAACTAATAACTTTTTTTTTTTAAATATGTAAAATGCATTTTTGTAGGTTCATTTGGAGCTATTCAGCTAGCTCTATTAGTGAGCTATTCAGTGTCGCCCAAACCTCCAACGGTGTTGGACGCGAGTGAGCGCCGCAAGCGGTGAATAAATAAAATAACACCTTCAATCCAAGACAAATTATATAAATACATAAATTTACGGAAAATAATTTTTTTTAACCTGAAAAAATGGAGGAAGCGGTTGATCCGCATGCCTTCATAACAAAGGCGAAACAAAACATAAGTGACTTACATACAATCATCGAAGAAAATAAACTTACCAAAGAAACCAAATCAAAAATGATGAAAGAAATAAATAACATCATGGAAATGATATCGCACATGGCAATAGAATTAGCTAAATTACAAGAAAAGTGTGATATTCAAGAAAAAAACCAATCACAAAAATACCCATTTTCATACTCTTCTGCAGTAAAAAACTTAATATCACAAACGCAAGAAAAACGATTTCCTATAATAATTAAAAGCTTAAAAGAAGAAGACACTGAAAAAATAAAAGAGAAAATACAAAAGATTAAAATATCGCAGTTGGGAATTCGAGTATGCGAAATTAAAAAAACAAAAAAAAACCTTATAATAACATGCCCAGAAAAAGAAGACGCAAAAAAATTAAAAGATAAGATAAATGAAGTCGACAAAACCATAATAGCGGAGGTACTTCTGAAAACGGATCCATGCGTAATATTCAAAGGTCTTGACAAAGACTATACCGAAAAAGAATTCTTAGAAGACATCATTGAACAAAACAACGACATCAAAATGATATGTGAAAAATACCAAGACAAAGAAATATTACAAGTTAAGGCCATCATTACAAACAAAAAAACTAACAGCAAAAACTTAATACTACAAACAAATCCCGAAATGAGACTACATCTTATTAATAAAAAAAAATTCATCTAGGATTCATGAGAATCTATGTAGAAGACTGCAGTCCTCTTACCCAATGTTTCCACTGTCAAAGATTTGGACACACAGCACAAAAATGCTACAATAGAATGGATAAACCAACATGCAAGCACTGTTCAGAAGATCATCCCATCTCCGAGTGTAAATCCCTGGAACTGCCACCCAAATGCGCTAACTGCAACTCAGCTAACAAGAAGAAAGAAATAAACTCCTTGAACAGTAAAATGAATGAAGTAGACCACCGAACAAACAGCGAAACATGTAAGTTCCGATCTTACATGCTTAAATTAGCCAAAGAAAGAATTAACAACGACATTGAATAAAAATCTTTTAAATAATTTTGTAAAATACAACCGAAAATGCATTAAATGGATGATTTCTTAAGTAACGAATTAGATTTAAATATTAAAATTCAAGAATATGAATGTATATGTACCGATTCGTGTAACAAAATTATTTCTAAAAACATCAATGATATAATTATTATGCACATAAACATCCGTTCAATTCAAAAAAATTTAGATGAATTAATTCTAAAAATAAATAATTTAATTAAAAAACCGGACTTTATAGTGTTATCCGAAACATTTACGAACGCTGAGTCACCGTCTTACCACTTACCTGAGTACAACTATATTTCTACCAAAGTAGACATCAATAAAAATTCGGGAATAATAATATTTGCAAGCAATAAATTTAGTATTGTTAACATAATAGAACATCCAATACACTTAGTAAACTGCATCGAAGTACATTTCAAACTCGGCAAATCCATATACCATCTAATAGCTATCTATAGAACGCATGGCTCGAGTATTATTACATTTATTAATGACCTCAAATACATATTATTAAAATTAAAAAATAAACTTTGTTTCGTCGTAGGAGATTTTAACGTTAATATTAATGAAAAAATAGAAAATAATAACAAAAATGAATACATCAATTGTATGACTGAACAAAATTTTATATCTTGCATAAATAAAAATACTAGGGAAATAAAAGAACATACTCCATCTTGTTTAGACCACATTTGGACAAATGTAAACATTAAAGATCTTCACAAAATAAAATCAATTGTTTGGAAAACTAACATAACTGATCATCACTCATGCTTACTTCTGTATAATAATAATATTAAACATAAAAAACATAATTTAATAACCAAAAAATCAACAATAGATATGACTATTCTCTCTGAAAAATTAAAAAAGGAAGATTGGAATAATGTTTTAAACAGTGATGATACTGAAATTTGTTCGACTAACTTCGAAAATATTATGTCACAACACATAAAAAATTCGACAACTGAGATAACAACATACATAAAATCAATATTAAGATGTTTAAAACCTTGGATTACCAAAGGACTTATTATATCTATCAGAAATAAAGAAAAACTTTACAAAATAACTTTAAAAAATCCCCAAGATGAAAAAGCATATATTTTCTATAAAAAATATAAAAATAAATTAACATCTTATATTAAAAAAAGTAAAGAAGAGTATTTTAAAAATAAAATATTATCTTCAGAAAATAACCATAAACAAATGTGGAAAACTGTTAATTTCGCCATAGAAAATACAAAAAAAACACAAAACATTAAGTACATTGAACATGATAAAAAAATTATAGATGCCAATATACAGCCTAAACAATGTGCAAACATATTTAATTCCTTCTTTGCAAATGTTGGGAAAAATCTTGCGAAAAATATTCATAAGCCTTCAAACCAAGAAAACCATAAAAATAAAAATATACAGAAACGTAATATACTTTCAGTGTTTGAAACAACAACAGAATGTGAAATCTCGAAAATAATAGAAAATATGAAAGGAGGTTCGTCCCCCGGTTTTGATTCTATTACGACACACATGTTAAAAACTATGAAACCTCACTTAATAAAACCTATCACTCATTTAATAAACTTAAGTTTAACAAATGGAATTTTTCCAATGAACTACAAAACCACAATAATCTCACCTATTTACAAATCTGGAGATCCACATCAAGCAACGAATTATCGCCCAATATGTCTAATTTCTAATATAGGAAAGATCTTTGAAAAAATAGTAAAAAAACAATTGGTAAATTTTCTAGATAATAATAAAATATTACACAAAAACCAGTTTGGCTTTATAAAATCACTCAGCACACAAGATGCTATTGCTAACGTAACTTCATACATTTACGAATCATTAGATAAAGGTAAAAAATGTGCGGGTATATTTATTGACCTTAGAAAGGCATTCGATAGCATATCCCATGAGATGTTATTAAAAAAATTGAATAATATTGGCATAAAAGGCAACGCAATTAAATGGATCACCGACTACTTAAAAAACCGTCCTCAAGTAGTAAAAATCAATCGTGTTAATAGTGATCAAGAGATTACAAGCTTTGGAATCCCCCAAGGTACAGTGCTTGGACCAATTCTATTTACTATATATGTAAAAGATATTTTTTTTCAACCCTTACATGGTCAAATTACGTCATACGCCGATGATACAGTATTAATAATAAGTGATACGACTTGGGAAAATGTAGAATTAAAGGCCACAGAAGACATCAACACGCTCAAGAATTTTTTCGACACTAATTTACTGTCACTTAATAAAGAAAAGACATTTGTAATTCCATTTGCAATCCATACAAATGATACTCCTAAAAATTTTAACATTGTCATACATAATAATACTAAAATTCACAGCCAAAACTATTGCAAATCAAACTGTACAGTACTAAAAACAACAAATAAAATTAAATATCTAGGAGTAATTATTGATAAAAATCTGAAATGGAAGGAACAAATATGTCAAGTAGTGAACAAAATTAGAAAATTAATATATATATTTTTAAGAATTAGAAACTTTCTGTCGATAAAAAATCTATATTTAATTTACTATGCCTTAGTTCAATCCACTTTACAATACGCTATTATTAGTTGGGGATCCGCGTATAAATGTAACCTTCTTCCAATTGAAATTATACAAAGAACAATTATTAAAATTATATTAAAAAAATCCTTTGACTACCCAACAGAACGCCTGTTTGAAGAATTTCAAGTACCTACATTTAAAGAGCTATATATTAAAAACTCATTAATCCAAATTATAAAAGAAAAAGATAAATATCAATTTTTAAATGAAAACAGAACGCGACTTAGACATGTTTTTCTATGCCCAAAACTAAATACGTCTTTTGCACAACATCATTATACTTACCAGGGAAGAACTTTTTTCAATCGTCTACCAGAAGAAATCAGAAGCATTAATGATAAAACCCGAATACTGCTCTCTGTCAAGAGACATTTTAAAAATATTCTGAAAAAAAAAACTACTGTCACTTAATTAATCTCACAAATATCCTTAGTTTTCCATAACTTCCTTTCTTTTTTAAATTTAATAAATTAATATATTATCCTTCACTACTATCAAAAAAAATACTACAGCAAACATACATTTATGTAAAAAGAATTATTTAAGTACTAACTAACAACAACATTTATGTACACTCCCCTTCCATACACAAGCAAATGCTTTCAATGGAAGAGTAGTAAAAAAATACAAGATGTAAAATTAATTATGTACCATGTAAACATATTATTAAAAATAAAAAATAATTACAAAAAAAAAAAAAAAAAAAAAAATTAAAAATATCTGCTACTTCTGCATATTGGTTACTTAAGGTGTGTATTTGTGGTGCACGGGAGTTTATAAAATACTTGAATATGACATTATGGTTGAAGTGAAAGATATTTTAATCTCGTATGATTCTATTAAAAACATGAAATGAAATCAATTTCAATAATGCACGGCTGTTATTCTTAACAGCCCTTAAATTGATTATTGTTATTTTCAACAGCCCCGCATTATTACAATTTATTTCATTTAATGTTCCTATCATATGAACTTGAAATATCTTTCACTGCAATAATAATGTCAAATCCAAGTCATTTATAAACTCCCATATACCATCCCTTATAGGAATTAACCCACGCATACCCAATTTCTACCGATTTAGATTTAATTTCTCATTAACTCTTTCAGTTTTTAAGTTCCAAACAAAATCAATGTTATTTTTGAAGATAATATACATTTGTTATGCCAAAACATTAATTATTTGAAATGCCCCCGAGAAAAAAATTATCTCCAAAAATGATCAAAAATACTTTTTTTCTGTTATTTATTAAGTTATAAGCATGAAAAATTTCACAATACATCTTTAAATGCAACTAACTTTTCGCTTTATTTCAAACGAGTCATATTTTATTAAATATTTTCACTATTTTCGCTTAATTATTATAGTTTTTTATATTAGCGCGCTCCCTCTAACATTCAAACCATGTTTGAAGGCTTAGTACGGGGCTTTAATGATTTTTAACAGAAAAATGACGTCAGATACCAATCTTCTGTCGAACGGCAAGTAATTTTAGATTATTTTTCACTATATCATATAAGTATTAAGTTATTATTTAGTTGTCTTAAAAATTTAAGCTGTATTTTTTTAATAAAATATGAATGAACCTTATAATGCGGTGACCAAATAGGTGAGTTAATTTCTATTTGGCTACGGACTAATGGAGTACAAAAAAATTTAAATAGATATATTACCAAAATCTTTGTCATTTTTTATTATGAAACTGATGATTTTCATTGCTTTGTTAGTAATAATATTTATATGTGAGAAAAAGTTTAATTTATCATCAAAGAATTATAAATTTACACTGCAAAATTTAGGATTGAAAAGCTAAATTTATAATCATAAACATTACTGTGACTGTTGCCAGTAGCTTTACTGTTGTTAAGTGGTTACAAGTGTTAGAAACAAAATTCACAGCTGATATGAACAAAATGATGCAGACCCTACACTATTAGCACCGAGTCGCAATTATTATGGAAACCACAAAAGCTTCATTTTTTAAAGACCTGAAAGGGCTATTACACCCACTTTTTGGTAAAGTTATGAGGAATCATATTAGAGAAGTACCTATATAGAGTAAAAAGCCTTGTTTTGTACCAGACTCTTCAATTTTATAGCTTTCAAACCACTACTAGACTTACCGTCATATTATTTTGTACGGTCATAATAAGCGGTGCATGACCCAATCCCGTATATTTTAAATCGATTGTTGCAAACAAAAAGTGCCGGAAAACTAGCGTTCAGTACAATATACTGCAGGTAGGTACTTGAAAACATATTAGAATATTGGCAAACGAGAAATTGGGTCGCATCGTACACCAATAATCAATGAAAATTGCTTGTCACGTACATAGGGAGATACAATTGTACCACTTTGGATAAGTTTTACGATGATGTCATTGGAAAGTCATCTCAGTGTACGTATTGTAAGTCTCTCGCACTTTGCCTACTTAATCGGGTTTATTGTAGAGATTTGCCAAGAGTTACGCATAATTAAATTATGAAATGTTTCTTTAAATAAGCTTAGAAAGTTAAGATACCGTCTATTCTCTAGTGTGTACATGCATTGTTTTAAATTAAGAAATGACTTGAAGGTTTTACTTCTGTACATTTGTGAAATATTTATCCTGTGAAATATTAAATATCATTTTGTATGACCTTTAAATCTGAGATATTATTCATTTTTAACAAATCCTTAATTCTGCATATACAAAAAAGGTTATACGTTTTTGGAAATTGATGTGTTTATCAATATTTAAAGAGTTCTTTTTAAACCACTCTGTTGTTTGTCCCAACGGTCCGAAGGGTATTTGGTGAGGCTGGATGCAGTGGGAGGTATAGGACACGAGGAAGAGGAGGGTTTGGAAGTGCCTAGCTATTCAGACCCGATCACCAAATAGACTTTTATAATTCAAATGGCTGCCTTTCAATATCTACCGCACTGTAATTGTTTTTGTGAGTTAATATCATATATTTAATCAATAATCCTCGATTACTAGTGCTATTCCATCCTAAGAAGTTCTCAGAACAAAATCTCCACTTAGTGTAGGTAATGCATTAGTTTTCTTCTAAATAAACCAACATAATGTTAGGCAAAACGCTGACAAAATGGGATAAAACGCATAGAAAGAACTACTCAATTGATTGCACAATAACACAATATTTTAAAATGTACTTTTATGAAACATATCGTAAGCACATAAGTACCATATTTTAATGTTTGGTTTAAGAGGAAGATTTTTGAAAGAGCCTTTGATCAAAAAAATAATTATTCAGTTTGGTTGGGTTTTTTTGCCACAAATCCAAATTTAAATATTGTGTGCAACAGTTCGCACAGCCGTTCCCTTTAGAACTTCCACTGAAAATGTCATATTTTAAGTAGAATATTATATCACTCTTGCGTTTTTTAACCCTAAAAAGGAAATGAATATTTTAATACGATGTTAATTCTTAAATCATATTAATTTGAGAATATTATTATTATCAACAAATAGTATCGAAGATATCAGTTTTATTCTTTTTCCTTTACATAAAGGTACATTAAAAGTTGTTTTTTTTTAATATTTTTGTTTAATGATTTTTATATATATGGAAGTTCCCGCATCGCACCCTGTACCTAGGCATTATTTTTGTTGTACATTTTTTCGTCACACATTGAATTTTTAGTTTTATAAAATTAACATCTATCAAAAATTTACAGATATATTTATAAATAAGTACAGTGTATCACAAAACTGAAATAATCAAACAAAATATTTCAAATAATAATAAAAACCGAAAAAATCCCACGAATATCAACCATCGTTTTACCAATGCGTGAGTTTTCCTAAGTTACTAGGTCAAGTTTTAAAGCCGCAATGTCATCTATTTTTTACGCAAATCGTCAGTAAAATTGAATTATTCTCCAAGTGCCTTTAAAATATGATACTCAACGCATGTGCAATAGAAATGTGGATCGTGGTTCTGGTTTCCAAATAAGATAATTTGAAACAATGACTCGCCTAAATTAGGAAATTTACCAAATAGAAAGAGTTCTCTGCGGTTTGGTTTCCTTACCACATACCAACATTCCGAGATAAAAAAAACTACGGTAGTATTTAGAAGTATGCATTTAAATTAGCTATGAGTTTTAGCATGTTCATAAAATGAACATAATTAAAAGTCAGCCAATTTATTTTTAAATAAATTTGCTACCGCATTGTTTAATGTGTGATTATTGCACTTAATAATATCGTTAAAACCAATTTTGTTTCTAGAAGCTTTGTTTCAATTGTCACTAAAACAAAGTCATTAAGATTCTGATTGCTTTTGTATGGAATATCTACAGTCCATCGTGTACAGAATGAACAAAGCTTTAATGATGAATGTAAGTAATTCTAAAGTCACGGTATTTAAAAGAGACAGTATGAAAACAGAATGCAATATAGTTGTCAATGATGAGTATTTGGAACAGGTGAATAAGTTTGTGAATTTGGGAAGTATGTTTCCGAGAGATTGGAATTGGAAGCCTGATGGAGATATTAAAAGAAAGGTAAATGCAGGTAGCTCCATTAATGAAGGACTGAACGCGGTTGGCGGTAGCTAAAAACTGTCCATAGAAGCGAAGCTGGCAGTCTACAATAGAGTGCTGGTACCTACCCTGATGTATGACAGTGAGGCTAGGAACTGAAAGTAGACTGAATAATGTAGAAATGTTATCCCTGAAACGTTTGTGTGGAAAAACCAGATATGATCTTGTGAGAAATGTGGAGATTCGCAAAGAATGCAAGACCGATGTAAGCGTAATGAGTAAGATTAAGAAAGGAACGCTCAGATTTTATGGGCATATAGAGCGAACTATCGAAGAAAGGATTATAAGGAGAATATACAACGCAATTGTGAATGGTAAAGTCGGGGACGCCCGAGAAAGACATGGCACTATCAAATGAATCAAGTTAATTGTATAAATGTGAATGAGGCAAGGAGTGTGTGCCGAGTTGTTCAATTGTTAACCGCAAGGGTAGGCTAGGGTAGGCAACAATCCTTGCTGTTAGGTAGTTACTTGTTATTTAATAATTTAATACATCGTAAAGTAAATTTAATAAATTCATATCTAACGACATTATCTCAGAAATGAACTGTCAACAATTCGACTAGGTTAAATGTGCTTAGTACGGTTTATTCAGCGACATTTTTTCCCTGCAGAGAAAATACAAGGCCTATAGTCTATAATAGCCAGGTAACATTTCAAACACCCAAATGAGATAAAAATTGTGAGGCGCAATGGCACCGTTCTATTTGTATAAAGAACTTTAACTTTAAATTCAGTATATTTACCACTTCATGGAAAATAAGAATCTAGAAAATTAAAAAAAAACCGGTATGGTGTGTGGTTTATGTTTGTTTTCTTGAGATATTCAACTTGTACGATATTTAACAATGTTTTTCAAATTAGGATCGCGAAATATTTGTGTGCAAAAAAATTAAGGGGGGATATTAGGGGGGGGGAGACACTGCGCGATACAAACATTACATCAAAAATACTAATTTCGGTTGTCGCTCCGTGAAGAGAAATATTTATACCTGTTTTTTTATTATGATTGTATGAATTCATCCAAGATATAAAGTTTTTTTTTTATTTTTTTTTTTTTTTTTTTTTTTTTTTTTTTTTATAAATTTAATTTAGATTAAATTTGATAATATTATTATTAAGTTCTGCAAGTGTTTTAGTTTTTTATTATTGTGACAGCTGTTTCGGCTTACAAGGCCATTTTCAAACTGTGGGAAAAGGAAACGATAAAAACGATCGCGATTAATAACGGCTATGAGGCAAATAACATTGAAAAAATAATAAAAAATAAGAAATATAAAAATAAAATCAATTTAATATATCCGGTAAATAACAAAAATATAGAAAAATTTGCATGTCTCGAATTCCTCGGCCCAATATCTGAAAAAATTGCGAAAGAAATTAAAAAATGTGGTTTAAATATAGCTTTTCGAACAAACAATAATTTAGGAACAAGCCTTAAAAACTCTAAAAGTAAAATCCCTATACTCAATAACAGTGGCATATATGAATTAAAATGTGACCACGCCGATTGTAACGCCACTTACATCGGACAAACGGGGAGGGCATTCTCAACTAGATTCCAAGAACATATACGATGTTATAATAATAAAAACACATCCTCGAAATTCGCAGAACATCTCTTGGTGAATAATCATAACCCACTTAACAATAAGGGTCCTAAACCATTGCATATAGAAAAAAAGGGCATTAGATTAAATTTACTTGAACAATTAGAAATCAATAAACGAACGAATGACCCAAATTTAACACTAATTAATAAAGTACGGAAAATAATTTACTCACCACTTCTTAGTATTTTCACAAAACCCAAGCAGTATAATGCACCCAAATAATTCATAGCAATAAAGTCATTAGTAAATAATTAAGAACCCATTACCATTTACTGAGGGGAAAACATAGATTGGTTTAACCAACAATAGATCATGTCATCGGTGTAACCAGTAATAAATCAATGTATGCACCTTCAAAATTTACATTTGAAATAGTATAAAAACGTCGTCTCAATGTGGACTAACCACAGTTTGAAAATGGCCTTGTAAGCCGAAACAGCTGTCACAATAATAAAAAACTAAAACACTTGCAGAACTTAATAATAATATTATCAAATTTAATCTAAATTAAATTTATAAAAAAATTAAATGGAGTTCTACGAATTAAACACAAAAACAATAAATAAGATATAAAGTAACTACCCACTTATAATCAGAAAAAAATGTATTTAATTTAAATAATAGTTACGTATTTTAATGTGTATTTATTTTGTTTAATTTTTTGACAGATATTTTTCGAGTTTATTAATGGTGTTCATTCGAAAAGCAAATTTCTGAGGCCCGTTTTAATAAAAAATGTTGTATATTATAATATTAAATATACGAATTGTTTTTAAAGAGCGATGATCCTTGAGCAAATATTTTTTTTAATTCTTTCAGCTTCACAAACGTACAATTATAATTACCCGTGATTTATCACGGGTTATTGCGCTAGTACAACAAATAAAATTGCTTATTGTTAAAGGCATTATATCTTTGCAACTAAACAAAAATTTCTAATGAAAAAATGACAACCGTGTAAAATTATTGACATGCAATCATATTGTAAACAGATTATTTTTCATTTTTCCGTCTTACCTCGCCACAGAACGTTATAAGATATGACGTTCTTAAATTGTAAAAGCATTAACTGAATTACGCAAGTAATAAAATGCGTTATTTTTTGCAAGATGTGAAATTAAGAATTGATAAAAAATAACAATAACACTTTACGGATTAGTTATGGTCGTTGGAACGTTAATCACCATGTTTGCCTTCGGGTAACTATTGACTATAATGGTATACTTGTGGACAGTTGTTGGAGTATCCGCGAGGCATTATGTTACATATTAACCTACAAATGATAATTATTATTTTTTCGTGTAGCAATAATATTGTAAAACCACATAAGATTATCGCAAAACATTAAAAAAACGTTCAATTAGTAAAAAGGGCTTATCCATTTAAAGGCAAACTCGAATAAGCACATAAATATTTACCTAATCGAGGCTTAAATTTCCAACACAAGACTGTGTTTACGTAATTCAAATGAGATGGAGAACTAC